>NW_026611782.1:0-162231 GCF_023638135.1 Falco biarmicus
TACATTGCTCCGGTAGGCATCTGAAAGACACCACAAAAGTTGTTCTACCTGCTTTCTGGGCTGAGATGGGGAACAGCTGAATTTTGGACTCGGCTTGTGGCAAAATGTTACAAACACATCCCATGCACAACTCCACCGGGGAAGGTGCCAGACAGGAGTTCTCTTGATAGTTTTTACACTACCTTGGTAGGCATCAAAAAGACACTACAAAAGTTGTCCTACCTGCTTTATGGGCTGAGATGGGGAACCGCTCAATTTTGGAGTCGGCTGGTGGCAAAATGTTCCAAACACACCCCATGCACAACTCCACCGGGGAAGGTGCCAGACAGGAGTTCTGTTGGTAGATTTTACACTACCTTGGTAGGCATCAAAAAGACACTACAAAAGTTGTTCTACCTGCTTTCTGGGCTGAGATGGGGAATCGCTGAATTTTGGAGTCGGCTGGTGACAAAATGTTCCAAACACACCCCCTGCACAACTCCACCGGGGAAGGTGCCAGACAGGAGTTCTCTTAGTAGTTTTTACACTACCTTGGTAGGCATCTGAAAGACACCACAAAAGTTGTTCTACCTGCTTTCTGGGCTGAGATGGGGAACCGCTGAATTTTGGACTCGGCCGGTGACAAAATGTTCCAAACACACCCCCTGCACAACTCCACCGGGGAAGGTGCCAGACAGGAGTTCTCTTGGTAGATTTTACACTACCTTGGTAGGCATCTAAAAGACACCACAAAAGATGTTCTACCTGCTTTCTGGGCTGAGATGGGGAACCGCTGAATTTTGGACTCGGCTTGTGGCAAAATGTTCCAAACACATCCCATGCACAACTCCACCGGGGAAGGTGCCAGACAGGAGTTCTGTTGGTAGATTTTACACTACCTTGGTAGGCATGAAAAAGACACTACAAAAGTTGTTCTACCTGCTTTCTGGGCTGAGATGGGGAACCGCTCAATTTTGGAGTCGGCTGGTGGCAAAATTTTCCAAACACACCCCCTGCACAACTCCACCGGGGAAGGTGCCAGACAGGAGTTCTGGTAGTTTTTACATTGCTCCGGTAGGCATCTGAAAGGCACCACAAAAGTTGTTCTCCCTGCTTTCTGGGCTGAGATGGGGAACCGCTGATATTTGGAGTCGGCTGGTGACAAAATGTTCCAAACACACCCCCTGCACAACTCCACCGGGGAAGGTGCCAGACAGGAGTTCTGTTGGTAGATTTTACACTACCTTGGTAGGCAGCTGAAAGGCACCACAAAAGTTGTTCTTCCTGCTTTCTGGGCTGAGATGGGGAACCGCTGAATTTTGGACTCGGCTTGTGGCAAAATGTTACAAACACACCCCATGCACAACTCCACCACGGAAGGTGCCAGACAGGAGTTCTGTTGGTAGATTTTACACTACCTTGGTAGGCATCAAAAAGACACTACAAAAGTTGTTCTTCCTGCTTTCTGGGCTGAGATGGGGAACCGCTGAATTTTGGACTCGGCCGGTGACAAAATGTTCCAAACACACCCCATGCACAACTCCACCGGGGAAGGTGCCAGACAGGAGTTCTCTTGGTAGATTTTACACTACCTTGGTAGGCATCTAAAAGACACCACAAAAGATGTTCTACCTGCTTTCTGGGCTGAGATGGGGAACCGCTGAATTTTGGACTCGGCCGGTGACAAAATGTTCCAAACACACCCCCTGCACAACTCCACCGGGGAAGGTGCCAGACAGGAGTTCTCTTGGTAGATTTTACACTACCTTGGTAGGCATCTAAAAGACACCACAAAAGATGTTCTACCTGCTTTCTGGGCTGAGATGGGGAACCGCTGAATTTTGGACTCGGCCGGTGACAAAATGTTCCAAACACACCCCATGCACAACTCCACCGGGGAAGGTGCCAGACAGGAGTTCTCTTGGTAGATTTTACACTACCTTGGTAGGCATCAAAAAGACACTACAAAAGTTGTTCTACCTGCTTTCTGGGCTGAGATGGGGAACCGCTGAATTTTGGACTCGGCTGGTGACAAAATGTTCCAAACACACCCCCTGCACAACTCCACCGGGGAAGGTGCCAGACAGGAGTTCTGTTGGTAGATTTTACACTACCTTGGTAGGCAGCTGAAAGACACTACAAAAGTTGTTCTACTTGCTTTCTGGGCTGAGATGGGGAACAGCTGAATTTTGGAGTCGGCTGGTGGCAAAATGTTCCAAACACACCCCATGCACAACTCCACCGGGGAAGGTGCCAGAAAGGAGTTCTCCTGGTAGTTTTTACATTGCTCCGGTAGGCATCTGAAAGACACTACAAAAGTTGTTCTACCTGCTTTCTGGGCTGAGATGGGGAACCGCTGAATTTTGGAGTCGGCTGGTGACAAAATGTTCCAAACACACCCCCTGCACAACTCCACCGGGGAAGGTGCCAGACAGGAGTTCTCTTGGTAGATTTTACACTACCTTGGTAGGAAGCTGAAAGGCACCACAAAAGTTGTTCTTCCTGCTTTCTGGGCTGAGATGGGGAAACGCTGAATTTTGGAGTCGGCTTGTGGCAAAATGTTACAAACACACCCCCTGCACAACTCCACCGGGGAAGGTGCCAGAAAGGAGTTCTCCTGGTAGTTTTTACATTGCTCCGGTAGGCATCTGAAAGACACCACAAAAGTTGTACTACCTGCTTTCTGGGCTGAGATGGGGAACAGCTGAATTTTGGAGTCGGCTGGTGACAAAATGTTCCAAACACACCCCATGCACAACTCCACCGGGGAAGGTGCCAGACAGGAGTTCTCCTGGTAGTTTTTACATTGCTCTGGTAGGCACCTCAAAGACACCACAAAACTTGTTCTATCTGCTTTCTGGGCTGAGATGGGGAACAGCTGAATTTTGGACTCGGCCGGTGACAAAATGTTCCACAGACACCCCATGCACTACTCCACCGGGGAAGGTGCCAGACAGGAGTTCTCTTAGTAGTTTTTACACTACCTTGGTAGGCATCTGAAAGACACCACAAAAGTTGTTCTACCTGCTTTCTGGGCTGAGATGGGGAACAGCTGAATTTTGGACTCGGCCGGTGACAAAATGTTCCAAACACACCCCATGCACAACTCCACCGGGGAAGGTGCCAGACAGGAGTTCTGTTGGTAGATTTTACACTACCTTGGTAGGCATCTAAAAGACACCACAAAAGATGTTCTACCTGCTTTCTGGGCTGAGATGGGGAACCGCTGAATTTTGGACTCGGCCGGTGACAAAATATTCCAAACACACCCCATGCACAACTCCACCGGGGAAGGTGCCAGACAGGAGTTCTCTTGGTAGATTTTACACTACCTTGGTAGGCATCAAAAAGACACTACAAAAGTTGTTCTACCTGCTTTCTGGGCTGAGATGGGGAACAGCTGAATTTTGGAGTCGGCTGGTGGCAAAATGTTCCAAACACACCCCATGCACAACTCCACCGGGGAAGGTGCCAGACAGGAGTTCTCTTGATAGCTTTTACATTGCTCTGGTAGGCACCTCAAAGACACCACAAAAGTTGTTCTACCTGCTTTCTGGGCTGAGATGGGGAAGCGCTGAATTTTGGAGTCGGCTGGTGACAAAATGTTCCAAACACACCCCCTGCACAACTCCACCGGGGAAGGTGCCAGACAGGAGTTCTGTTGGTAGATTTTACACTACCTTGGTAGGCAGCTGAAAGGCACCACAAAAGTTGTTCTTCCTGCTTTCTGGGCTGAGATGGGGAACCGCTGATATTTGGAGTCGGCTGGTGACAAAATGTTCCAAACACACCCCCTGCACAACTCCACCGGGGAAGGTGCCAGACAGGAGTTCTGTTGGTAGATTTTACACTACCTTGGTAGGCAGCTGAAAGGCACCACAAAAGTTGTTCTTCCTGCTTTCTGGGCTGAGATGGGGAACCGCTGAATTTTGGAGTCGGCTTGTGGCAAAATGTTACAAACACACCCCCTGCACAACTCCACCGGGGAAGGTGCCAGAAAGGAATTCTCCTGGTAGTTTTTACATTGCTCCGGTAGGCATCTGAAAGACACCACAAAAGTTGTTCTACCTGCTTTCTGGGCTGAGATGGGGAACAGCTGAATTTTGGACTCGGCTTGTGGCAAAATGTTACAAACACATCCCATGCACAACTCCACCGGGGAAGGTGCCAGACAGGAGTTCTCTTGATAGTTTTTACACTACCTTGGTAGGCATCAAAAAGACACCACAAAAGTTGTCCTACCTGCTTTATGGGCTGAGATGGGGAACCGCTCAATTTTGGAGTCGGCTGGTGGCAAAATGTTCCAAACACACCCCATGCACAACTCCACCGGGGAAGGTGCCAGACAGGAGTTCTGTTGGTAGATTTTACACTACCTTGGTAGGCATCAAAAAGACACTACAAAAGTTGTTCTACCTGCTTTCTGGGCTGAGATGGGGAATCGCTGAATTTTGGAGTCGGCTGGTGACAAAATGTTCCAAACACACCCCCTGCACAACTCCACCGGGGAAGGTGCCAGACAGGAGTTCTCTTAGTAGTTTTTACACTACCTTGGTAGGCATCTGAAAGACACCACAAAAGTTGTTCTACCTGCTTTCTGGGCTGAGATGGGGAACCGCTGAATTTTGGAGTCGGCCGGTGACAAAATGTTCCAAACACACCCCCTGCACAACTCCACCACGGAAGGTGCCAGACAGGAGTTCTCTTGGTAGATTTTACACTACCTTGGTAGGCATCTAAAAGACACCACAAAAGATGTTCTGCCTGCTTTCTGGGCTGAGATGGGGAACCGCTGAATTTTGGACTCGGCTTGTGGCAAAATGTTACAAACACATCCCATGCACAACTCCACCGGGGAAGGTGCCAGACAGGAGTTCTGTTGGTAGATTTTACACTACCTTGGTAGGCATGAAAAAGACACTACAAAAGTTGTTCTACCTGCTTTCTGGGCTGAGATGGGGAACCGCTCAATTTTGGAGTCGGCTGGTGGCAAAATGTTCCAAACACACCCCCTGCACAACTCCACCGGGGAAGGTGCCAGACAGGAGTTCTGGTAGTTTTTACATTGCTCCGGTAGGCATCTGAAAGACACCACAAAAGTTGTTCTCCCTGCTTTCTGGGCTGAGATGGGGAACCGCTGATATTTGGAGTCGGCTGGTGACAAAATGTTCCAAACACACCCCCTGCACAACTCCACCGGGGAAGGTGCCAGACAGGAGTTCTGTTGGTAGATTTTACACTACCTTGGTAGGCAGCTGAAAGGCACCACAAAAGTTGTTCTTCCTGCTTTCTGGGCTGAGATGGGGAACCGCTGAATTTTGGACTCGGCTTGTGGCAAAATGTTACAAACACACCCCATGCACAACTCCACCGGGGAAGGTGCCAGACAGGAGTTCTGTTGGTAGATTTTACACTATCTTGGTAGGCATCAAAAAGACACCACAAAAGTTGTTCTTCCTGCTTTCTGGGCTGAGATGGGGAACCGCTGAATTTTGGACTCGGCCGGTGACAAAATGTTCCAAACACACCCCATGCACAACTCCACCGGGGAAGGTGCCAGACAGGAGTTCTGTTGGTAGATTTTACACTACCTTGGTAGGCATCTAAAAGACACCACAAAAGATGTTCTACCTGCTTTCTGGGCTGAGATGGGGAACCGCTGAATTTTGGACTCGGCCGGTGACAAAATGTTCCAAACACACCCCCTGCACAACTCCACCGGGGAAGGTGCCAGACAGGAGTTCTGTTGGTAGATTTTACACTACCTTGGTAGGCATCAAAAAGACACTACAAAAGTTGTTCTACCTGCTTTCTGGGCTGAGATGGGGAACCGCTGAATTTTGGACTCGGCCGGTGAGAAAATGTTCCAAACACACCCCCTGCACAACTCCACCACGGAAGGTGCCAGACAGGAGTTCTGTTGGTAGATTTTACACTACCTTGGTAGGCATCAAAAAGACACTACAAAAGTTGTTCTACCTGCTTTCTGGGCTGAGGTGGGGAACCGCTGAATTTTGGAGTCGGCTGGTGGCAAAATGTTCCAAACACACCCCCTGCACAACTCCACCGGGGAAGGTGGCAGAAAGGAGTTCTCCTGGAAGTTTTTACATTGCTCCGGTAGGCATCTGAAAGACACCACAAAAGTTGTTCTACCTGCTTTCTGGGCTGAGATGGGGAACCGCTGAATTTTGGACTCGGCCGGTGACAAAATGTTCCAAACACACCCCCTGCACAACTCCACCACGGAAGGTGCCAGACAGGAGTTCTGTTGGTAGATTTTACACTACCTTGGTAGGCATCAAAAAGACACTACAAAAGTTGTTCTTCCTGCTTTCTGGGCTGAGATGGGGAACCGCTGAATTTTGGACTCGGCCGGTGACAAAATGTTCCAAACACACCCCATGCACAACTCCACCGGGGAAGGTGCCAGACAGGAGTTCTGTTGGTAGATTTTACACTACCTTGGTAGGCATCTAAAAGACACCACAAAAGATGTTCTACCTGCTTTCTGGGCTGAGATGGGGAACCGCTGAATTTTGGACTCGGCCGGTGACAAAATGTTCCAAACACACCCCCTGCACAACTCCACCGGGGAAGGTGCCAGACAGGAGTTCTCTTGGTAGATTTTACACTACCTTGGTAGGCATCAAAAAGACACTACAAAAGTTGTTCTACCTGCTTTCTGGGCTGAGATGGGGAACAGCTGAATTTTGGAGTCGGCTGGTGGCAAAATGTTACAAACACACCCCATGCACAACTCCACCGGGGAAGGTGCCAGACAGGAGTTCTCTTGATAGCTTTTACATTGCTCTGGTAGGCACCTCAAAGACACCACAAAAGTTGTTCTTCCTGCTTTCTGGGCTGAGATGGGGAACCGCTGAATTTTGGACTCGGCTTGTGGCAAAATGTTACAAACACACCCCATGCACAACTCCACCGGGGAAGGTGCCAGAAAGGAGTTCTCCTGGTAGTTTTTACATTGCTCCGGTAGGCATCTGAAAGACACCACAAAAGTTGTACTACCTGCTTTCTGGGCTGAGATGGGGAACAGCTGAATTTTGGAGTCGGCTGGTGACAAAATGTTCCAAACACACCCCATGCACAACTCCACCGGGGAAGGTGCCAGACAGGAGTTCTCTTGATAGTTTTTACACTACCTTGGTAGGCATGTAAAAGACACCACAAAAGATGTTCTACCTGCTTTCTGGGCTGAGATGGGGAACCGCTGAATTTTGGACTCGGCCGGTGGCAAAATGTTCCAAACACACCCCCTGCACAACTCCACCGGGGAAGGTGCCAGACAGGAGTTCTGTTGGTAGATTTTACACTACCTTGGTAGGCAGCTGAAAGGCACCACAAAAGTTGTTCTTCCTGCTTTCTGGGCTGAGATGGGGAACCGCTGAATTTTGGACTCGGCCGGTGACAAAATGTTCCAAACACACCCCCTGCACAACTCCACCGGGGAAGGTGCCAGACAGCAGTTCTGTTGGTAGATTTTACACTACCTTGGTAGGCATCAAAAGGCACTACAAAAGTTGTTCTACCTGCTTTCTGGGCTGAGGTGGGGAACAGATGAATTTTGCTCTCGGCTGGTGACAAAATGTTCCAAACACACCCCCTGCACAACTCCACCGGGGAAGGTGCCAGAAAGGAATTCTCCTGGTAGTTTTTACATTGCTCCGGTAGGCATCTGAAAGACACCACAAAAGTTGTTCTACCTGCTTTCTGGGCTGAGATGGGGAACCGCTGAATTTTGGACTCGGCCGGTGACAAAATGTTCCAAACACACCCCCTGCACAACTCCACCACGGAAGGTGCCAGACAGGAGTTCTGTTGGTAGATTTTACACTACCTTGGTAGGCATCAAAAAGACACTACAAAAGTTGTTCTTCCTGCTTTCTGGGCTGAGATGGGGAACCGCTGAATTTTGGACTCGGCCGGTGACAAAATGTTCCAAACACACCCCATGCACAACTCCACCGGGGAAGGTGCCAGACAGGAGTTCTCTTGGTAGATTTTACACTACCTTGGTAGGCATCTAAAAGACACCACAAAAGATGTTCTACCTGCTTTCTGGGCTGAGATGGGGAACCGCTGAATTTTGGACTCGGCCGGTGACAAAATGTTCCAAACACACCCCCTGCACAACTCCACCGGGGAAGGTGCCAGACAGGAGTTCTGTTGGTAGATTTTACACTACCTTGGTAGGCATCAAAAAGACACTACAAAAGTTGTTCTACCTGCTTTCTGGGCTGAGATGGGGAACAGCTGAATTTTGGAGTCGGCTGGTGGCAAAATGTTACAAACACACCCCATGCACAACTCCACCGGGGAAGGTGCCAGACAGGAGTTCTCTTGATAGCTTTTACATTGCTCTGGTAGGCACCTCAAAGACACCACAAAACTTGTTCTTCCTGCTTTCTGGGCTGAGATGGGGAACCGCTGAATTTTGGAGTCGGCTTGTGGCAAAATGTTCCAAACACACCCCATGCACAACTCCACCGGGGAAGGTGCCAGACAGGAGTTCTCTTGGTAGATTTTACACTACCTTGGTAGGCATCTAAAAGACACCACAAAAGATGTTCTACCTGCTTTCTGGGCTGAGATGGGGAACCGCTGAATTTTGGACTTGGCCGGTGACAAAATGTTCCAAACACACCCCCTGCACAACTCCACCGGGGAAGGTGCCAGACAGGAGTTCTCCTGGTAGTTTTTACATTGCTCTGGTAGGCACCTCAAAGACACCACAAAAGTTGTTCTACCTGCTTTCTGGGCTGAGATGGGGAACAGCTGAATTTTGGAGTCGGCTGGTGGCAAAATGTTCCAAACACACCCCATGCACAACTCCACCGGGGAAGGTGCCAGACAGGAGTTCTCTTGATAGCTTTTACATTGCTCTGGTAGGCACCTCAAAGACACCACAAAAGTTGTTCTTCCTGCTTTCTGGGCTGAGATGGGGAATCGCTTAATTTTGGACTCGGCTTGTGGCAAAATGTTACAAACACACCCCATGCACAACTCCACCGGGGAAGGTGCCAGAAAGGAGTTCTGGTAGTTTTTACATTGCTCCGGTAGGCATCTGAAAGACACCACAAAAGTTGTACTACCTGCTTTCTGGGCTGAGATGGGGAACAGCTGAATTTTGGAGTCGGCTGGTGACAAAATGTTCCAAACACACCCCATGCACAACTCCACCGGGGAAGGTGCCAGACAGGAGTTCTCTTGGTAGGTTTTACACTACCTTGGTAGGCATCTAAAAGACACTACAAAAGATGTTCTACCTGCTTTCTGGGCTGAGATGGGGAACCGCTGAATTTTGGACTCGGCCGGTGGCAAAATGTTCCAAACACACCCCCTGCACAACTCCACCGGGGAAGGTGCCAGACAGGAGTTCTCTTAGTAGATTTTACACTACCTTGGTAGGCATCAAAAAGACACTACAAAAGTTGTTCTACCTGCTTTCTGGGCTGAGGTGGGGAACAGATGAATTTTGCACTCGGCTGGTGACAAAATGTTCCAAACACACCCCATGCACAACTCCACCGGGGAAGGTGCCAGACAGGAGTTCTCTTGATAGTTTTTACACTACCTTGGTAGGCATCTAAAAGACACCACAAAAGATGTTCTACCTGCTTTCTGGGCTGAGATGGGGAACCGCTGAATTTTGGACTCGGCCGGTGACAAAATGTTCCAAACACACCCCCTGCACAACTCCACCGGGGAAGGTGCCAGACAGGAGTTCTCTTGGTAGATTTTACACTACCTTGGTAGGCATCAAAAAGACACTACAAAAGTTGTTCTACCTGCTTTCTGGGCTGAGATGGGGAACAGATGAATTTTGCACTCGGCTGGTGACAAAATGTTCCAAACACACCCCCTGCACAACTCCACCGGGGAAGGTGCCAGAAAGGAATTCTCCTGGTAGTTTTTACATTGCTCCGGTAGGCATCTGAAAGACACCACAAAAGTTGTTCTACCTGCTTTCTGGGCTGAGATGGGGAACCGCTGAATTTTGGAGTCGGCCGGTGACAAAATGTTCCAAACACACCCCCTGCACAACTCCACCGGGGAAGGTGCCAGACAGGAGTTCTGTTGGTAGATTTTACACTACCTTGGTAGGCAGCTGAAAGGCACCACAAAAGTTGTACTACCTGCTTTCTGGGCTGAGATGGGGAACCGCTGATATTTGGAGTCGGCTGGTGACAAAATGTTCCAAACACACCCCCTGCACAACTCCACCGGGGAAGGTGCCAGACAGGAGTTCTGTTGGTAGATTTTACACTACCTTGGTAGGCAGCTGAAAGGCACCACAAAAGTTGTTCTTCCTGCTTTCTGGGCTGAGATGGGGAACCGCTGAATTTTGGACTCGGCTTGTGGCAAAATGTTCCAAACACACCCCCTGCACAACTCCACCGGGGAAGGTGCCAGACAGGAGTTCTGTTGGTAGATTTTACACTACCTTGGTAGGCAGCTGAAAGGCACCACAAAAGATGTTCTACCTGCTTTCTGGGCTGAGATGGGGAACCGCTGATATTTGGAGTCGGCTGGTGACAAAATGTTCCAAACACACCCCCTGCACAACTCCACCGGGGAAGGTGCCAGAAAGGAGTTCTCCTGGTAGTTTTTACATTGCTCCGGTAGGCATCTAAAAGACACCACAAAAGTTGTTCTACCTGCTTTCTGGGCTGAGATGGGGAACCGCTGAATTTTGGACTCGGCCGGTGACAAAATGTTCCAAACACACCCCCTGCACAACTCCACCGGGGAAGGTGCTAGACAGGAGTTCTGTTGGTAGATTTTACACTACCTTGGTAGGCATCTAAAAGACACTACAAAAGTTGTTCTTCCTGCTTTCTGGGCTGAGATGGGGAACAGCTGAATTTTGGAGTCGGCTGGTGGCAAAATGTTCCAAACACACCCCATGCACAACTCCACCGGGGAAGGTGCCAGACAGGAGTTCTCCTGGTAGTTTTTACATTGCTCTGGTAGGCACCTCAAAGACACCACAAAACTTGTTCTACCTGCTTTCTGGGCTGAGATGGGGAACCGCTGAATTTTGGAGTCGGCTGGTGACAAAATGTTCCAAACACACCCCATGCACAACTCCACCGGGGAAGGTGCCAGACAGGAGTTCTCTTGATAGTTTTTACACTACCTTGGTAGGCATCTAAAAGACACCACAAAAGTTGTTCTACCTGCTTTCTGGGCTGAGATGGGGAACCGCTGAATTTTGGAGTCGGCCGGTGACAAAATGTTCCAAACACACCCCCTGCACAACTCCACCGGGGAAGGTGCTAGACAGGAGTTCTGTTGGTAGATTTTACACTACCTTGGTAGGCATCTAAAAGACACTACAAAAGTTGTTCTTCCTGCTTTCTGGGCTGAGATGGGGAACAGCTGAATTTTGGAGTCGGCTGGTGGCAAAATGTTCCAAACACACCCCATGCACAACTCCACCGGGGAAGGTGCCAGACAGGAGTTCTCCTGGTAGTTTTTACATTGCTCTGGTAGGCACCTCAAAGACACCACAAAACTTGTTCTACCTGCTTTCTGGGCTGAGGTGGGGAACAGATGAATTTTGCACTCGGCTGGTGACAAAATGTTCCAAACACACCCCATGCACAACTCCACCGGGGAAGGTGCCAGACAGGAGTTCTCTTGATAGTTTTTACACTACCTTGGTAGGCATCTAAAAGACACCACAAAAGATGTTCTACCTGCTTTCTGGGCTGAGATGGGGAACCGCTGAATTTTGGACTCGGCCGGTGACAAAATGTTCCAAACACACCCCCTGCACAACTCCACCGGGGAAGGTGCCAGACAGGAGTTCTCTTGGTAGATTTTACACTACCTTGGTAGGCATCAAAAAGACACTACAAAAGTTGTTCTACCTGCTTTCTGGGCTGAGGTGGGGAACAGATGAATTTTGCACTCGGCTGGTGACAAAATGTTCCAAACACACCCCATGCACAACTCCACCGGGGAAGGTGCCAGACAGGAGTTCTCTTAGTAGTTTTTACACTACCTTGGTAGGCATCAAAAAGACACTACAAAAGTTGTTCTACCTGCTTTCTGGGCTGAGATGGGGAACCGCTGAATTTTGGAGTCGGCCGGTGACAAAATGTTCCAAACACACCCCCTGCACAACTCCACCGGGGAAGGTGCCAGACAGGAGTTCTGTTGGTAGATTTTACACTACCTTGGTAGGCAGCTGAAAGGCACCACAAAAGTTGTTCTTCCTGCTTTCTGGGCTGAGATGGGGAACCGCTGATATTTGGAGTCGGCTGGTGACAAAATGTTCCAAACACACCCCCTGCACAACTCCACCGGGGAAGGTGCCAGACAGGAGTTCTGTTGGTAGATTTTACACTACCTTGGTAGGCAGCTGAAAGGCACCACAAAAGTTGTTCTTCCTGCTTTCTGGGCTGAGATGGGGAACCGCTGAATTTTGGACTCGGCTTGTGGCAAAATGTTCCAAACACACCCCCTGCACAACTCCACCGGGGAAGGTGCCAGACAGGAGTTCTGTTGGTAGATTTTACACTACCTTGGTAGGCAGCTGAAAGGCACCACAAAAGTTGTTCTACCTGCTTTCTGGGCTGAGATGGGGAACCGCTGATATTTGGAGTCGGCTGGTGACAAAATGTTCCAAACACACCCCCTGCACAACTCCACCGGGGAAGGTGCCAGAAAGGAGTTCTCCTGGTAGTTTTTACATTGCTCCGGTAGGCATCTGAAAGACACCACAAAAGTTGTTCTACCTGCTTTATGGGCTGAGATGGGGAACCGCTGAATTTTGGAGTCGGCCGGTGACAAAATGTTCCAAACACACCCCCTGCACAACTCCACCGGGGAAGGTGCTAGACAGGAGTTCTGTTGGTAGATTTTACATTGCTCTGGTAGGCACCTCAAAGACACCACAAAACTTGTTCTATCTGCTTTCTGGGCTGAGATGGGGAACCGCTGAATTTTGGACTCGGCCGGTGACAAAATGTTCCAAACACACCCCATGCACAACTCCACCGGGGAAGGTGCCAGACAGGAGTTCTCTTGGTAGATTTTACATTGCTCTGGTAGGCACCTCAAAGACACCACAAAAGTTGTTTTACCTGCTTTCTGGGCTGAGATGGGGAACCGCTGAATTTTGGAGTCGGCTGGTGACAAAATGTTCCAAACACACCCCATGCACAACTCCACCGGGGAAGGTGCCAGACAGGAGTTCTGTTGGTAGTTTTTACATTGCTCTGGTATGCACCTCAAAGACACCACAAAACTTGTTCTATCTGCTTTCTGGGCTGAGATGGGGAATCGCTGAATTTTGGAGTCGGCTGGTGACAAAATGTTCCAAACACACCCCCTGCACAACTCCACCGGGGAAGGTGCCAGACAGGAGTTCTCTTAGTAGTTTTTACACTACCTTGGTAGGCATCTGAAAGACACCACAAAAGTTGTTCTACCTGCTTTCTGGGCTGAGATGGGGAACCGCTGAATTTTGGACTCGGCCGGTGACAAAATGTTCCAAACACACCCCCTGCACAACTCCACCGGGGAAGGTGCCAGACAGGAGTTCTGTTGGTAGATTTTACACTACCTTGGTAGGCATCAAAAAGACACTACAAAAGTTGTTCTACCTGCTTTCTGGGCTGAGATGGGGAACCGCTGAATTTTGGAGTCGGCTGGTGGCAAAATGTTCCAAACACACCCCATGCACAACTCCACCGGGGAAGGTGCCAGACAGGAGTTCTCTTGATAGCTTTTACATTGCTCTGGTAGGCACCTCAAAGACACCACAAAAGTTGTTCTACCTGCTTTCTGGGCTGAGATGGGGAACCGCTGAATTTTGGAGTCGGCTGGTGACAAAATGTTCCAAACACACCCCCTGCACAACTCCACCGGGGAAGGTGCCAGACAGGAGTTCTGTTGGTAGATTTTACACTACCTTGGTAGGCAGCTGAAAGGCACCACAAAAGTTGTTCTTCTTTCTTTCTGGGCTGAGATGGGGAACCGCTGATATTTGGAGTCGGCTGGTGACAAAATGTTCCAAACACACCCCCTGCACAACTCCACCGGGGAAGGTGCCAGACAGGAGTTCTGTTGGTAGATTTTACACTACCTTGGTAAGCAGCTGAAAGGCACCACAAAAGTTGTTCTTCCTGCTTTCTGGGCTGAGATGGGGAACCGCTGAATTTTGGACTCGGCTTGTGGCAAAATGTTACAAACACACCCCATGCACAACTCCACCGGGGAAGGTGCCAGAAAGGAGTTCTCCTGGTAGTTTTTACATTGCTCCAGTAGGCATCTGAAAGACACCACAAAAGTTGTACTACCTGCTTTCTGGGCTGAGATGGGGAACAGCTGAATTTTGGACTCGGCCGGTGACAAAATGTTCCAAACACACCCCCTGCACAACTCCACCGGGGAAGGTGCCAGACAGGAGTTCTGTTGGTAGATTTTACACTACCTTGGTAGGCATCAAAAAGACACTGCAAAAGTTGTTCTACCTGCTTTCTGGGCTGAGATGGGGAACAGCTGAATTTTGGAGTCGGCTGGTGGCAAAATGTTACAAACACACCCCATGCACAACTCCACCGGGGAAGGTGCCAGACAGGAGTTCTCTTGATAGCTTTTACATTGCTCTGGTAGGCACCTCAAAGACACCACAAAACTTGTTCTTCCTGCTTTCTGGGCTGAGATGGGGAACCGCTGAATTTTGGACTCGGCTTGTGGCAAAATGTTCCAAACACACCCCATGCACAACTCCACCGGGGAAGGTGCCAGACAGGAGTTCTCTTGGTAGATTTTACACTACCTTGGTAGGCATCTAAAAGACACCACAAAAGATGTTCTACCTGCTTTCTGGGCTGAGATGGGGAACCGCTGAATTTTGGACTTGGCCGGTGACAAAATGTTCCAAACACACCCCCTGCACAACTCCACCGGGGAAGGTGCCAGACAGGAGTTCTCCTGGTAGTTTTTACATTGCTCTGGTAGGCACCTCAAAGACACCACAAAAGTTGTTCTACCTGCTTTCTGGGCTGAGATGGGGAACAGCTGAATTTTGGAGTCGGCTGGTGGCAAAATGTTCCAAACACACCCCATGCACAACTCCACCGGGGAAGGTGCCAGACAGGAGTTCTCTTGATAGCTTTTACATTGCTCTGGTAGGCACCTCAAAGACACCACAAAAGTTGTTCTTCCTGCTTTCTGGGCTGAGATGGGGAATCGCTTAATTTTGGACTCGGCTTGTGGCAAAATGTTACAAACACACCCCATGCACAACTCCACCGGGGAAGGTGCCAGAAAGGAGTTCTGGTAGTTTTTACATTGCTCCGGTAGGCATCTGAAAGACACCACAAAAGTTGTACTACCTGCTTTCTGGGCTGAGATGGGGAACAGCTGAATTTTGGAGTCGGCTGGTGACAAAATGTTCCAAACACACCCCATGCACAACTCCACCGGGGAAGGTGCCAGACAGGAGTTCTCTTGGTAGGTTTTACACTACCTTGGTAGGCATCTAAAAGACACTACAAAAGATGTTCTACCTGCTTTCTGGGCTGAGATGGGGAACCGCTGAATTTTGGACTCGGCCGGTGGCAAAATGTTCCAAACACACCCCCTGCACAACTCCACCGGGGAAGGTGCCAGACAGGAGTTCTCTTAGTAGATTTTACACTACCTTGGTAGGCATCAAAAAGACACTACAAAAGTTGTTCTACCTGCTTTCTGGGCTGAGGTGGGGAACAGATGAATTTTGCACTCGGCTGGTGACAAAATGTTCCAAACACACCCCATGCACAACTCCACCGGGGAAGGTGCCAGACAGGAGTTCTCTTGATAGTTTTTACACTACCTTGGTAGGCATCTAAAAGACAACACAAAAGATGTTCTACCTGCTTTCTGGGCTGAGATGGGGAACCGCTGAATTTTGGACTCGGCCGGTGACAAAATGTTCCAAACACACCCCCTGCACAACTCCACCGGGGAAGGTGCCAGACAGGAGTTCTCTTGGTAGATTTTACACTACCTTGGTAGGCATCAAAAAGACACTACAAAAGTTGTTCTACCTGCTTTCTGGGCTGAGGTGGGGAACAGATGAATTTTGCACTCGGCTGGTGACAAAATGTTCCAAACACACCCCCTGCACAACTCCACCGGGGAAGGTGCCAGAAAGGAATTCTCCTGGTAGTTTTTACATTGCTCCGGTAGGCATCTGAAAGACACCACAAAAGTTGTTCTACCTGCTTTCTGGGCTGAGATGGGGAACCGCTGAATTTTGGAGTCGGCCGGTGACAAAATGTTCCAAACACACCCCCTGCACAACTCCACCGGGGAAGGTGCCAGACAGGAGTTCTGTTGGTAGATTTTACACTACCTTGGTAGGCAGCTGAAAGGCACCACAAAAGTTGTTCTTCCTGCTTTCTGGGCTGAGATGGGGAACCGCTGATATTTGGAGTCGGCTGGTGACAAAATGTTCCAAACACACCCCCTGCACAACTCCACCGGGGAAGGTGCCAGACAGGAGTTCTGTTGGTAGATTTTACACTACCTTGGTAGGCAGCTGAAAGGCACCACAAAAGTTGTTCTTCCTGCTTTCTGGGCTGAGATGGGGAACCGCTGAATTTTGGACTCGGCTTGTGGCAAAATGTTCCAAACACACCCCCTGCACAACTCCACCGGGGAAGGTGCCAGACAGGAGTTCTGTTGGTAGATTTTACACTACCTTGGTAGGCAGCTGAAAGGCACCACAAAAGATGTTCTACCTGCTTTCTGGGCTGAGATGGGGAACCGCTGATATTTGGAGTCGGCTGGTGACAAAATGTTCCAAACACACCCCCTGCACAACTCCACCGGGGAAGGTGCCAGAAAGGAGTTCTCCTGGTAGTTTTTACATTGCTCCGGTAGGCATCTAAAAGACACCACAAAAGTTGTTCTACCTGCTTTCTGGGCTGAGATGGGGAACCGCTGAATTTTGGACTCGGCCGGTGACAAAATGTTCCAAACACACCCCCTGCACAACTCCACCGGGGAAGGTGCTAGACAGGAGTTCTGTTGGTAGATTTTACACTACCTTGGTAGGCATCTAAAAGACACTACAAAAGTTGTTCTTCCTGCTTTCTGGGCTGAGATGGGGAACAGCTGAATTTTGGAGTCGGCTGGTGGCAAAATGTTCCAAACACACCCCATGCACAACTCCACCGGGGAAGGTGCCAGACAGGAGTTCTCCTGGTAGTTTTTACATTGCTCTGGTAGGCACCTCAAAGACACCACAAAACTTGTTCTACCTGCTTTCTGGGCTGAGGTGGGGAACAGATGAATTTTGCACTCGGCTGGTGACAAAATGTTCCAAACACACCCCATGCACAACTCCACCGGGGAAGGTGCCAGACAGGAGTTCTCTTGATAGTTTTTACACTACCTTGGTAGGCATCTAAAAGACACCACAAAAGATGTTCTACCTGCTTTCTGGGCTGAGATGGGGAACCGCTGAATTTTGGACTCGGCCGGTGACAAAATGTTCCAAACACACCCCCTGCACAACTCCACCGGGGAAGGTGCCAGACAGGAGTTCTCTTGGTAGATTTTACACTACCTTGGTAGGCATCAAAAAGACACTACAAAAGTTGTTCTACCTGCTTTCTGGGCTGAGGTGGGGAACAGATGAATTTTGCACTCGGCTGGTGACAAAATGTTCCAAACACACCCCATGCACAACTCCACCGGGGAAGGTGCCAGACAGGAGTTCTCTTAGTAGTTTTTACACTACCTTGGTAGGCATCAAAAAGACACTACAAAAGTTGTTCTACCTGCTTTCTGGGCTGAGATGGGGAACCGCTGAATTTTGGAGTCGGCCGGTGACAAAATGTTCCAAACACACCCCCTGCACAACTCCACCGGGGAAGGTGCCAGACAGGAGTTCTGTTGGTAGATTTTACACTACCTTGGTAGGCAGCTGAAAGGCACCACAAAAGTTGTTCTTCCTGCTTTCTGGGCTGAGATGGGGAACCGCTGATATTTGGAGTCGGCTGGTGACAAAATGTTCCAAACACACCCCCTGCACAACTCCACCGGGGAAGGTGCCAGACAGGAGTTCTGTTGGTAGATTTTACACTACCTTGGTAGGCAGCTGAAAGGCACCACAAAAGTTGTTCTTCCTGCTTTCTGGGCTGAGATGGGGAACCGCTGAATTTTGGACTCGGCTTGTGGCAAAATGTTCCAAACACACCCCCTGCACAACTCCACCGGGGAAGGTGCCAGACAGGAGTTCTGTTGGTAGATTTTACACTACCTTGGTAGGCAGCTGAAAGGCACCACAAAAGTTGTTCTACCTGCTTTCTGGGCTGAGATGGGGAACCGCTGATATTTGGAGTCGGCTGGTGACAAAATGTTCCAAACACACCCCCTGCACAACTCCACCGGGGAAGGTGCCAGAAAGGAGTTCTCCTGGTAGTTTTTACATTGCTCCGGTAGGCATCTGAAAGACACCACAAAAGTTGTTCTACCTGCTTTATGGGCTGAGATGGGGAACCGCTGAATTTTGGAGTCGGCCGGTGACAAAATGTTCCAAACACACCCCCTGCACAACTCCACCGGGGAAGGTGCTAGACAGGAGTTCTGTTGGTAGATTTTACATTGCTCTGGTAGGCACCTCAAAGACACCACAAAACTTGTTCTATCTGCTTTCTGGGCTGAGATGGGGAACCGCTGAATTTTGGACTCGGCCGGTGACAAAATGTTCCAAACACACCCCATGCACAACTCCACCGGGGAAGGTGCCAGACAGGAGTTCTCTTGGTAGATTTTACATTGCTCTGGTAGGCACCTCAAAGACACCACAAAAGTTGTTCTACCTGCTTTCTGGGCTGAGATGGGGAACCGCTGAATTTTGGAGTCGGCTGGTGACAAAATGTTCCAAACACACCCCATGCACAACTCCACCGGGGAAGGTGCCAGACAGGAGTTCTGTTGGTAGTTTTTACATTGCTCTGGTATGCACCTCAAAGACACCACAAAACTTGTTCTATCTGCTTTCTGGGCTGAGATGGGGAATCGCTGAATTTTGGAGTCGGCTGGTGACAAAATGTTCCAAACACACCCCCTGCACAACTCCACCGGGGAAGGTGCCAGACAGGAGTTCTCTTAGTAGTTTTTACACTACCTTGGTAGGCATCTGAAAGACACCACAAAAGTTGTTCTACCTGCTTTCTGGGCTGAGATGGGGAACCGCTGAATTTTGGACTCGGCCGGTGACAAAATGTTCCAAACACACCCCCTGCACAACTCCACCGGGGAAGGTGCCAGACAGGAGTTCTGTTGGTAGATTTTACACTACCTTGGTAGGCATCAAAAAGACACTACAAAAGTTGTTCTACCTGCTTTCTGGGCTGAGATGGGGAACAGCTGAATTTTGGAGTCGGCTGGTGGCAAAATGTTCCAAACACACCCCATGCACAACTCCACCGGGGAAGGTGCCAGACAGGAGTTCTCTTGATAGCTTTTACATTGCTCTGGTAGGCACCTCAAAGACACCACAAAAGTTGTTCTACCTGCTTTCTGGGCTGAGATGGGGAACCGCTGAATTTTGGAGTCGGCTGGTGACAAAATGTTCCAAACACACCCCCTGCACAACTCCACCGGGGAAGGTGCCAGACAGGAGTTCTGTTGGTAGATTTTACACTACCTTGGTAGGCAGCTGAAAGGCACCACAAAAGTTGTTCTTCCTGCTTTCTGGGCTGAGATGGGGAACCGCTGATATTTGGAGTCGGGCTGGTGACAAAATGTTCCAAACACACCCCCTGCACAACTCCACCGGGGAAGGTGCCAGACAGGAGTTCTGTTGGTAGATTTTACACTACCTTGGTAAGCAGCTGAAAGGCACCACAAAAGTTGTTCTTCCTGCTTTCTGGGCTGAGATGGGGAACCGCTGAATTTTGGACTCGGCTTGTGGCAAAATGTTACAAACACACCCCATGCACAACTCCACCGGGGAAGGTGCCAGAAAGGAGTTCTCCTGGTAGTTTTTACATTGCTCCAGTAGGCATCTGAAAGACACCACAAAAGTTGTACTACCTGCTTTCTGGGCTGAGATGGGGAACAGCTGAATTTTGGACTCGGCCGGTGACAAAATGTTCCAAACACACCCCCTGCACAACTCCACCGGGGAAGGTGCCAGACAGGAGTTCTGTTGGTAGATTTTACACTACCTTGGTAGGCATCAAAAAGACACTACAAAAGTTGTTCTACCTGCTTTCTGGGCTGAGGTGGGGAACAGATGAATTTTGGAGTCGGCTGGTGACAAAATGTTCCAAACACACCCCCTGCACAACTCCACCGGGGAAGGTGCCAGAAAGGAATTCTCCTGGTAGTTTTTACATTGCTCCGGTAGGCATCTGAAAGACACCACAAAAGTTGTTCTACCTGCTTTCTGGGCTGAGATGGGGAACCGCTGAATTTTGGAGTCGGCCGGTGACAAAATGTTCCAAACACACCCCCTGCACAACTCCACCGGGGAAGGTGCAAGACAGGAGTTCTGTTGGTAGATTTTACACTACCTTGGTAGGCAGCTGAAAGGCACCACAAAAGTTGTTCTTCCTGCTTTCTGGGCTGAGATGGGGAACCGCTGATATTTGGATTCGGCTGGTGACAAAATGTTCCAAACACACCCCCTGCACAACTCCACCGGGGAAGGTGCCAGACAGGAGTTCTGTTGGTAGATTTTACACTACCTTGGTAGGCAGCTGAAAGGCACCACAAAAGTTGTTCTTCCTGCTTTCTGGGCTGAGATGGGGAAGAGCTGAATTTTGGACTCGGCCGGTGACAAAATGTTCCAAACACACCCCCCTGCACAACTCCACCGGGGAAGGTGCCAGACAGGAGTTCTGTTGGTAGATTTTACACTACCTTGGTAGGCAGCTGAAAGGCACCACAAAAGATGTTCTACCTGCTTTCTGGGCTGAGATGGGGAACCGCTGAATTTTGGAGTCGGCTGGTGATAAAATGTTCCAAACACACCCCCTGCACAACTCCACCGGGGGAAGGTGTGCCAGACAGGAGTTCTCTTGGTAGATTTTACACTACCTTGGTAGGCATCAAAAAGACACTACAAAAGTTGTTCTACCTGCTTTCTGGGCTGAGGTGGGGAACAGATGAATTTTGCACTCGGCTGGTGACAAAATGTTCCAAACACACCCCCTGCACAACTCCACCGGGGAAGGTGCCAGACAGGAGTTCTCCTGGTAGTTTTTACATTGCTCTGGTAGGCACCTCAAAGACACCACAAAACTTGTTCTACCTGCTTTCTGGGCTGAGGTGGGGAACAGATGAATTTTGCACTCGGCTGGTGACAAAATGTTCCAAACACACCCCATGCACAACTCCACCGGGGAAGGTGCCAGACAGGAGTTCTCTTGATAGTTTTTACACTACCTTGGTAGGCATCTGAAAGACACCACAAAAGATGTTCTACCTGCTTTCTGGGCTGAGATGGGGAACCGCTGAATTTTGGACTCGGCCGGTGACAAAATGTTCCAAACACACCCCCTGCACAACTCCACCGGGGAAGGTGCCAGACAGGAGTTCTGTTGGTAGATTTTACACTACCTTGGTAGGCAGCTGAAAGGCACCACAAAAGTTGTTCTTCCTGCTTTCTGGGCTGAGATGGGGAACCGCTGATATTTGGAGTCGGCTGGTGACAAAATGTTCCAAACACACCCCCTGCACAACTCCACCGGGGAAGGTGCCAGACAGGAGTTCTGTTGGGTAGATTTTACACTACCTTGGTAGGCAGCTGAAAGGCACCACAAAAGATGTTCTTCCTGCTTTCTGGGCTGAGATGGGGAACCGCTGATATTTGGAGTCGGCTGGTGACAAAATGTTCCAAACACACCCCCTGCACAACTCCACCGGGGAAGGTGCTAGACAGGAGTTCTGTTGGTAGATTTTACACTACCTTGGTAGGCATCTAAAAGACACTACAAAAGTTGTTCTTCCTGCTTTCTGGGCTGAGATGGGGAACAGCTGAATTTTGAGTCGGCTGGTGGCAAAATGTTCCAAACACACCCCATGCACAACTCCACCGGGGAAGGTGCCAGACAGGAGTTCTCCTGGTAGTTTTTACATTGCTCTGGTAGGCACCTCAAAGACACCACAAAACTTGTTCTACCTGCTTTCTGGGCTGAGGTGGGGAACAGATGAATTTTGCACTCGGCTGGTGACAAAATGTTCCAAACACACCCCATGCACAACTCCACCGGGGAAGGTGCTAGACAGGAGTTCTGTTGGTAGATTTTACACTACCTTGGTAGGCATCTAAAAGACACTACAAAAGTTGTTCTTCCTGCTTTCTGGCTGAGATGGGGAACAGCTGAATTTTGCAGTCGGCTGGTGGCAAAATGTTCCAAACACACCCCATGCACAACTCCACCGGGGAAGGTGCCAGACAGGAGTTCTCTTAGTAGTTTTTACACTACCTTGGTAGGCATGAAAAAAGACACTACAAAAGTTGTTCTACCTGCTTTCTGGGCTGAGATGGGGAACCGCTGAATTTTGGAGTCGGCCGGTGACAAAATGTTCCAAACACACCCCCTGCACAACTCCACCGGGGGAAGGTGCCAGACAGGAGTTCTGTTGGTAGATTTTACACTACCTTGGTAGGCAGCTGAAAGGCACCACAAAAGTTGTTCTTCCTGCTTTCTGGGCTGAGATGGGGAACCGCTGATATTTGGAGTCGGCTGGTGACAAAATGTTCCAAACACACCCCATGCAAAACTCCACCGGGGAAGGTGCCAGACAGGAGTTCTGTTGGTAGATTTTACACTACCTTGGTAGGCAGCTGAAAGGCACCACAAAAGTTGTTCTACCTGCTTTCTGGGCTGAGATGGGGAACCGCTGAATTTTGGAGTCGGCCGGTGACAAAATGTTCCAAACACACCCCCTGCACAACTCCACCGGGGAAGGTGCTAGACAGGAGTTCTGTTGGTAGATTTTACACTACCTTGGTAGGCATCTAAAAGACACTACAAAAGTTGTTCTTCCTGCTTTCTGGGCTGAGATGGGGAACAGCTGAATTTTGGAGTCGGCTGGTGGCAAAATGTTCCAAACACACCCCATGCACAACTCCACCGGGGAAGGTGCCAGACAGGAGTTCTCCTGGTAGTTTTTACATTGCTCTGGTAGGCACCTCAAAGACACCACAAAACTTGTTCTACCTGCTTTCTGGGCTGAGATGGGGAACAGCTGAATTTTGGAGTCGGCTGGTGACAAAATGTTCCAAACACACCCCATGCACAACTCCACCGGGGAAGGTGCCAGACAGGAGTTCTCTTGATAGTTTTTACACTACCTTGGTAGGCATCTAAAAGACACCACAAAAGATGTTCTACCTGCTTTCTGGGCTGAGATGGGGAACAGCTGAATTTTGGACTCGGCCGGTGACAAAATGTTCCAAACACACCCCCTGCACAACTCCACCGGGGAAGGTGCCAGACAGGAGTTCTCTTGGTAGATTTTACACTACCTTGGTAGGCAGCTGAAAGGCACCACAAAAGTTGTTCTACCTGCTTTCTGGGCTGAGGTGGGGAACAGATGAATTTTGCACTCGGCTGGTGACAAAATGTTCCAAACACACCCCCATGCACAACTCCACCGGGGAAGGTGCCAGACAGGAGTTCTCTTAGTAGTTTTTACACTACCTTGGTAGGCATCAAAAAGACACTACAAAAGTTGTTCTACCTGCTTTCTGGGCTGAGATGGGGAACCGCTGAATTTTGGAGTCGGCCGGTGACAAAATGTTCCAAACACACCCCCTGCACAACTCCACCGGGGAAGGTGCCAGACAGGAGTTCTGTTGGTAGATTTTACACTACCTTGGTAGGCAGCTGAAAGGCACCACAAAAGTTGTTCTTCCTGCTTTCTGGGGTGAGATGGGGAACCGCTGATATTTGGAGTCGGCTGGTGACAAAATGTTCCAAACACACCCCCTGCACAACTCCACCGGGGAAGGTGCCAGACAGGAGTTCTGTTGGTAGATTTTACACTACCTTGGTAGGCAGCTGAAAGGCACCACAAAAGTTGTTCTTCCTGCTTTCTGGGCTGAGATGGGGAACCGCTGAATTTTGGACTCGGCCGGTGACAAAATGTTCCAAACACACCCCATGCACAACTCCACCGGGGAAGGTGCCAGACAGGAGTTCTCTTGATAGTTTTTTACACTACCTTGGTAGGCATCTAAAAGACACCACAAAAGATGTTCTACCTGCTTTCTGGGCTGAGATGGGGAACCGCTGAATTTTGGACTCGGCCGGTGACAAAATGTTCCACAGACACCCTATGCACAACTCCACCGGGGAAGGTGCCAGACAGGAGTTCTCTTGGTAGATTTTACACTACCTTGGTAGGCATCAAAAAGACACTACAAAAGTTGTTCTACCTGCTTTCTGGGCTGAGGTGGGGAACAGCTGAATTTTGGAGTCGGCTGGTGGCAAAATGTTCCAAACACACCCCATGCACAACTCCACCGGGGAAGGTGCCAGACAGGAGTTCTCTTAGTAGTTTTTACACTACCTTGGTAGGCATGAAAAAGACACTACAAAAGTTGTTCTACCTGCTTTCTGGGCTGAGATGGGGAACCGCTGAATTTTGGAGGTCGGCCGGTGACAAAATGTTCCAAACACACCCCCTGCACAACTCCACCGGGGAAGGTGCCAGACAGGAGTTCTCTTGGTAGATTTTACACTACCTTGGTAGGCAGCTGAAAGGCACCACAAAAGTTGTTCTTCCTGCTTTCTGGGCTGAGATGGGGAACCGCTGATATTTGGAGTCGGCTGGTGACAAAATGTTCCAAACACACCCCCTGCACAACTCCACCGGGGAAGGTGCCAGACAGGAGTTCTGTTGGTAGATTTTACACTACCTTGGTAGGCAGCTGAAAGGCACCACAAAAGTTGTTCTTCCTGCTTTCTGGGCTGAGATGGGGAACCGCTGAATTTTGGACTCGGCTTGTGGCAAAATGTTCCAAACACACCCCCTGCACAACTCCACCGGGGAAGGTGCCAGACAGGAGTTCTGTTGGTAGATTTTACACTACCTTGGTAGGCAGCTGAAAGGCACCACAAAAGTTGTTCTACCTGCTTTCTGGGCTGAGATGGGGAACCGCTGATATTTGGAGTCGGCTGGTGACAAAATGTTCCAAACACACCCCCTGCACAACTCCACCGGGGAAGGTGCCAGAAAGGAGTTCTCCTGGTAGTTTTTACATTGCTCCGGTAGGCATCTGAAAGACACCACAAAAGTTGTTCTACCTGCTTTCTGGGCTGAGATGGGGAACCGCTGAATTTTGGAGTCGGCTGGTGACAAAATGTTCCAAACACACCCCCTGCACAACTCCACCGGGGAAGGTGCCAGAAAGGAGTTCTCCTGGTAGTTTTTACATTGCTCCGGTAGGCATCTGAAAGACACCACAAAAGTTGTTCTACCTGCTTTCTGGGCTGAGATGGGGAACCGCTGAATTTTGGACTCGGCCGGTGACAAAATGTTCCAAACACACCCCCTGCACAACTCCACCGGGGAAGGTGCTAGACAGGAGTTCTGTTGGTAGATTTTACACTACCTTGGTAGGCATCAAAAAGACACTACAAAAGTTGTTCTTCCTGCTTTCTGGGCTGAGATGGGGAACAGCTGAATTTTGGAGTCGGCTGGTGGCAAAATGTTCCAAACACACCCCATGCACAACTCCACCGGGGAAGGTGCCAGACAGGATTTCTCCTGGTAGTTTTTACATTGCTCTGGTAGGCACCTCAAAGACACCACAAAACTTGTTCTATCTGCTTTCTGGGCTGAGATGGGGAACCGCTGAATTTTGGACTCGGCCGGTGACAAAATGTTCCAAACACACCCCATGCACAACTCCACCGGGGAAGGTGCCAGAAAGGAGTTCTCCTGGTAGTTTTTACATTGCTCCGGTAGGCATCTGAAAGACACCACAAAAGTTGTTCTACCTGCTTTATGGGCTGAGATGGGGAACCGCTGAATTTTGGAGTCGGCCGGTGACAAAATGTTCCAAACACACCCCCTGCACAACTCCACCGGGGAAGGTGCTAGACAGGAGTTCTGTTGGTAGATTTTACATTGCTCTGGTAGGCACCTCAAAGACACCACAAAAGTTGTTCTACCTGCTTTCTGGGCTGAGATGGGGAACCGCTGAATTTTGGAGTCGGCTGGTGACAAAATGTTCCAAACACACCCCATGCACAACTCCACCGGGGAAGGTGCCAGACAGGAGTTCTCTTGATAGTTTTTACACTACCTTCGTAGGCATCTAAAAGACACCACAAAAGATGTTCTACCTGCTTTCTGGGCTGAGATGGGGAACCGCTGAATTTTTGGACTCGGCCGGTGACAAAATGTTCCAAACACACCCCATGCACAACTCCACCGGGGAAGGTGCCAGAAAGGAGTTCTCCTGGTAGATTTTACACTACCTTGGTAGGCATCAAAAAGACACTACAAAAGTTGTTCTACCTGCTTTCTGGGCTGAGATGGGGAACCGCTGAATTTTGGAGTCGGCTGGTGACAAAATGTTCCAAACACACCCCCTGCACAACTCCACCGGGGAAGGTGCCAGACAGGAGTTCTCTTAGTAGTTTTTACACTACCTTGGTAGGCATCTGAAAGACACGACAAAAGTTGTTCTACCTGCTTTCTGGGCTGAGATGGGGAACCGCTGAATTTTGGACTCGGCCGGTGACAAAATGTTCCAAACACACCCCCTGCACAACTCCACCGGGGAAGGTGCCAGACAGGAGTTCTGTTGGTAGATTTTACACTACCTTGGTAGGCATCAAAAAGACACTACAAAAGTTGTTCTACCTGCTTTCTGGGCTGAGATGGGGAACCGCTGAATTTTGGAGTCGGCTGGTGGCAAAATGTTCCAAACACACCCCATGCACAACTCCACCGGGGAAGGTGCCAGACAGGAGTTCTCTTGATAGCTTTTACATTGCTCTGGTAGGCACCTCAAAGACACCACAAAAGTTGTTCTACCTGCTTTCTGGGCTGAGATGGGGAACCGCTGAATTTTGGAGTCGGCTGGTGACAAAATGTTCCAAACACACCCCCTGCACAACTCCACCGGGGAAGGTGCCAGACAGGAGTTCTGTTGGTAGATTTTACATTTTACACTACCTTGGTAGGCAGCTGAAAGGCACCACAAAAGTTGTTCTTCCTGCTTTCTGGGCTGAGGTGGGGAACCGCTGAATTTTGGAGTCGGCTGGTGACAAAATGTTCCAAACACACCCCCTGCACAACTCCACCGGGGAAGGTGCCAGACAGGAGTTCTGTTGGTAGATTTTACACTACCTTGGTAGGCAGCTGAAAGGCACCACAAAAGTTGTTCTTCCTGCTTTCTGGGCTGAGATGGGAACCGCTGAATTTTGGACTCGGCTTGTGGCAAAATGTTCCAAACACACCCCATGCACAACTCCACCGGGGAAGGTGCCAGAAAGGAGTTCTCCTGGTAGTTTTTACATTGCTCCGGTAGGCATCTGAAAGACACCACAAAAGTTGTTCTTCCTGCTTTCTGGGCTGAGATGGGGAACAGCTGAATTTTGGAGTCGGCTGGTGACAAAATGTTCCAAACACACCCCATGCACAACTCCACCGGGGAAGGTGCCAGACAGGAGTTCTCTTAGTAGTTTTTACACTACCTTGGTAGGCATCTAAAGACACCACAAAAGATGTTCTACCTGCTTTCTGGGCTGAGATGGGGAACCGCTGAATTTTGGAGTCGGCCGGTGACAAAATGTTCCAAACACACCCCCTGCACAACTCCACCGGGGAAGGTGCCAGACAGGAGTTCTGTTGGTAGATTTTACACTACCTTGGTAGGCATCAAAAAGACACTACAAAAGTTGTTCTACCTGCTTTCTGGGCTGAGGTGGGGAACAGATGAATTTTGCACTCGGCTGGTGACAAAATGTTCCAAACACACCCCATGCACAACTCCACCGGGGAAGGTGCCAGAAAGGAATTCTCCTAGTAGTTTTTACATTGCTCCGGTAGGCATCTAAAAGACAACACAAAAGTTGTTCTACCTGCTTTCTGGGCTGAGATGGGGAACCGCTGAATTTTGGAGTCGGCCGGTGACAAAATGTTCCAAACACACCCCCTGCACAACTCCACCGGGGAAGGTGCCAGACAGGAGTTCTCTTGGTAGATTTTACACTACTTTGGTAGGCAGCTGAAAGGCACCACAAAAGTTGTTCTTCCTGCTTTCTGGGCTGAGATGGGGAACCGCTGATATTTGGAGTCGGCTGGTGACAAAATGTTCCAAACACACCCCCTGCACAACTCCACCGGGGAAGGTGCCAGACAGGAGTTCTGTTGGTAGATTTTACACTACCTTGGTAGGCAGCTGAAAGGCACCACAAAAGTTGTTCTACCTGCTTTCTGGGCTGAGATGGGGAACCGCTGAATTTTGGAGTCGGCCGGTGACAAAATGTTCCAAACACACCCCCTGCACAACTCCACCGGGGAAGGTGCTAGACAGGAGTTCTGTTGGTAGATTTTACACTACCTTGGTAGGCATCTAAAAGACACCACAAAAGTTGTTCTTCCTGCTTTCTGGGCTGAGATGGGGAACAGCTGAATTTTGGAGTCGGCTGGTGGCAAAATGTTCCAAACACACCCCATGCACAACTCCACCGGGGAAGGTGCCAGACAGGAGTTCTCTTGATAGCTTTTACATTGCTCTGGTAGGCACCTCAAAGACACCACAAAAGTTGTTCTACCTGCTTTCTGGGCTGAGATGGGGAACCGCTGAATTTTGGAGTCGGCTGGTGACAAAATGTTCCAAACACACCCCCTGCACAAGTCCACCGGGGAAGGTGCCAGAAAGGAGTTCTCCTGGTAGTTTTTACATTGCTCCGGTAGGCATCTGAAAGACACCACAAAAGTTGTTCTACCTGCTTTCTGGGCTGAGATGGGGAACCGCTGAATTTTGGAGTCGGCTGGTGACAAAATGTTCCAAACACACCCCCTGCACAACTCCACCGGGGAAGGTGCTAGACAGGAGTTCTGTTGGTAGATTTTACACTACCTTGGTAGGCATCAAAAAGACACTACAAAAGTTGTTCTTCCTGCTTTCTGGGCTGAGATGGGGAACAGCTGAATTTTGGAGTCGGCTGGTGGCAAAATGTTCCAAACACACCCCCTGCACAACTCCACCGGGGAAGGTGCCAGACAGGATTTCTCCTGGTAGTTTTTACATTGCTCTGGTAGGCACCTCAAAGACACCACAAAACTTGTTCTATCTGCTTTCTGGGCTGAGATGGGGAACCGCTGAATTTTGGACTCGGCCGGTGACAAAATGTTCCAAACACACCCCATGCACAACTCCACCGGGGAAGGTGCCAGAAAGGAGTTCTCCTGGTAGTTTTTACATTGCTCCGGTAGGCATCTGAAAGACACCACAAAAGTTGTTCTACCTGCTTTATGGGCTGAGATGGGGAACCGCTGAATTTTGGAGTCGGCCGGTGACAAAATGTTCCAAACACACCCCCTGCACAACTCCACCGGGGAAGGTGCTAGACAGGAGTTCTGTTGGTAGATTTTACATTGCTCTGGTAGGCACCTCAAAGACACCACAAAAGTTGTTCTACCTGCTTTCTGGGCTGAGATGGGGAACCGCTGAATTTTGGAGTCGGCTGGTGACAAAATGTTCCAAACACACCCCATGCACAACTCCACCGGGGAAGGTGCCAGACAGGAGTTCTCTTGATAGTTTTTACACTACCTTCGTAGGCATCTAAAAGACACCACAAAAGATGTTCTACCTGCTTTCTGGGCTGAGATGGGGAACCGCTGAATTTTGGACTCGGCCGGTGACAAAATGTTCCAAACACACCCCCTGCACAACTCCCACCGGGGAAGGTGCCAGACAGGAGTTCTCTTGGTAGATTTTACACTACCTTGGTAGGCATCAAAAAGACACTACAAAAGTTGTTCTACCTGCTTTCTGGGCTGAGATGGGGAACCGCTGAATTTTGGAGTCGGCTGGTGACAAAATGTTCCAAACACACCCCCTGCACAACTCCACCGGGGAAGGTGCCAGACAGGAGTTCTCTTAGTAGTTTTTTACACTACCTTGGTAGGCATCTGAAAGACACGACAAAAGTTGTTCTACCTGCTTTCTGGGCTGAGATGGGGAACCGCTGAATTTTGGACTCGGCCGGTGACAAAATGTTCCAAACACACCCCCTGCACAACTCCACCGGGGAAGGTGCCAGACAGGAGTTCTGTTGGTAGATTTTACACTACCTTGGTAGGCATCAAAAAGACACTACAAAAGTTGTTCTACCTGCTTTCTGGGCTGAGATGGGGAACAGCTGAATTTTGGAGTCGGCTGGTGGCAAAATGTTCCAAACACACCCCATGCACAACTCCACCGGGGAAGGTGCCAGACAGGAGTTCTCTTGATAGCTTTTACATTGCTCTGGTAGGCACCTCAAAGACACCACAAAAGTTGTTCTACCTGCTTTCTGGGCTGAGATGGGGAACCGCTGAATTTTGGACTCGGCTGGCGACAAAATGTTCCAAACACACCCCCTGCACAACTCCACCGGGAAGGTGCCAGACAGGAGTTCTGTTGGTAGATTTTACACTACCTTGGTAGGCAGCTGAAAGGCACCACAAAAGTTGTTCTTCCTGCTTTCTGGGCTGAGGTGGGGAACCGCTGATATTTGGAGTCGGCTGGTGACAAAATGTTCCAAACACACCCCCTGCACAACTCCACCGGGGAAGGTGCCAGACAGGAGTTCTGTTGGTAGATTTTACACTACCTTGGTAGGCAGCTGAAAGGCACCACAAAAGTTGTTCTTCCTGCTTTCTGGGCTGAGATGGGGAACCGCTGAATTTTGGACTCGGCTTGTGGCAAAATGTTCCAAACACACCCCATGCACAACTCCACCGGGGAAGGTGCCAGAAAGGAGTTCTCCTGGTAGTTTTTACATTGCTCCGGTAGGCATCTGAAAGACACCACAAAAGTTGTTCTTCCTGCTTTCTGGGCTGAGATGGGGAACAGCTGAATTTTGGAGTCGGCTGGTGACAAAATGTTCCAAACACACCCCATGCACAACTCCACCGGGGAAGGTGCCAGACAGGAGTTCTCTTAGTAGTTTTTACACTACCTTGGTAGGCATCTAAAAGACACCACAAAAGATGTTCTACCTGCTTTCTGGGCTGAGATGGGGAACCGCTGAATTTTGGAGTCGGCCGGTGACAAAATGTTCCAAACACACCCCCTGCACAACTCCACCGGGGAAGGTGCCAGACAGGAGTTCTGTTGGTAGATTTTACACTACCTTGGTAGGCATCAAAAAGACACTACAAAAGTTGTTCTACCTGCTTTCTGGGCTGAGGTGGGGAACAGATGAATTTTGCACTCGGCTGGTGACAAAATGTTCCAAACACACCCCATGCACAACTCCACCGGGGAAGGTGCCAGAAAGGAATTCTCCTAGTAGTTTTTACATTGCTCCGGTAGGCATCTAAAAGACAACACAAAAGTTGTTCTACCTGCTTTCTGGGCTGAGATGGGGAACCGCTGAATTTTGGAGTCGGCCGGTGACAAAATGTTCCAAAAACACCCCCTGCACAACTCCACCGGGGACGGTGCCAGACAGGAGTTCTGTTGGTAGATTTTACACTACCTTGGTAGGCAGCTGAAAGGCACCACAAAAGTTGTTCTTCCTGCTTTCTGGGCTGAGATGGGGAACCGCTGATATTTGGAGTCGGCTGGTGACAAAATGTTCCAAACACACCCCCTGCACAACTCCACCGGGGAAGGTGCCAGACAGGAGTTCTGTTGGTAGATTTTACACTACCTTGGTAGGCAGCTGAAAGGCACCACAAAAGTTGTTCTTCCTGCTTTCTGGGCTGAGATGGGGAAGAGCTGAATTTTGGACTCGGCTGGTGACAAAATGTTCCAAACACACCCCCTGCACAACTCCACCGGGGAAGGTGCCAGACAGGAGTTCTGTTGGTAGATTTTACACTACCTTGGTAGGCAGCTGAAAGGCACCACAAAAGATGTTCTACCTGCTTTCTGGGCTGAGATGGGGAACCGCTGATATTTGGAGACGGCTGGTGATAAAATGTTCCAAACACACCCCCTGCACAACTCCACCGGGGAAGGTGCCAGACAGGAGTTCTCTTGGTAGATTTTACACTACCTTGGTAGGCATCAAAAAGACACTACAAAAGTTGTTCTAACTGCTTTCTGGGCTGAGGTGGGGAACAGATGAATTTTGCACTCGGCTGGTGACAAAATGTTCCAAACACACCCCATGCACAACTCCACCGGGGAAGGTGCCAGACAGGAGTTCTCTTGATAGTTTTTACACTACCTTGGTAGGCATCTAAAAGACACCACAAAAGATGTTCTACCTGCTTTCTGGGCTGAGATGGGGAACCGCTGAATTTTGGACTCGGCCGGTGACAAAATGTTCCAAACACACCCCCTGCACAACTCCACCGGGGAAGGTGCCAGACAGGAGTTCTGTTGGTAGATTTTACACTACCTTGGTAGGCATCAAAAAGACACTACAAAAGTTGTTCTACCTGCTTTCTGGGCTGAGGTGGGGAACCGCTGAATTTTGGAGTCGGCCGGTGACAAAATGTTCCAAACACACCCCATGCACAACTCCACCGGGGAAGGTGCCAGACAGGAGTTCTGTTGGTAGATTTTACACTACCTTGGTAGGCAGCTGAAAGGCACCACAAAAGTTGTTCTTCCTGCTTTCTGGGCTGAGATGGGGAACCGCTGATATTTGGAGTCGGCTGGTGACAAAATGTTCCAAACACACCCCCTGCACAACTCCACCGGGGAAGGTGCCAGACAGGAGTTCTGTTGGTAGATTTTACACTACCTTGGTAGGCAGCTGAAAGGCACCACAAAAGATGTTCTACCTGCTTTCTGGGCTGAGATGGGGAACCGCTGATATTTGGAGTCGGCTGGTGACAAAATGTTCCAAACACACCCCCTGCACAACTCCACCGGGGAAGGTGCCAGACAGGAGTTCTGTTGGTAGATTTTACACTACCTTGGTAGGCAGCTGAAAGGCACCACAAAAGATGTTCTACCTGCTTTCTGGGCTGAGATGGGGAACCGCTGAATTTTGGAGTCGGCCGGTGACAAAATGTTCCAAACACACCCCATGCACAACTCCACCGGGGAAGGTGCTAGACAGGAGTTCTGTTGGTAGATTTTACACTACCTTGGTAGGCATCTAAAAGACACCACAAAACTTGTTCTACCTGCTTTCTGGGCTGAGGTGGGGAACAGATGAATTTTGGAGTCGGCTGGTGACAAAATGTTCCAAACACACCCCATGCACAACTCCACCGGGGAAGGTGCCAGACAGGAGTTCTCTTGATAGTTTTTACACTACCTTGGTAGGCATCTAAAAGACACCACAAAAGATGTTCTACCTGCTTTCTGGGCTGAGATGGGGAACCGCTGAATTTTGGACTCGGCCGGTGACAAAATGTTCCAAACACACCCCCTGCACAACTCCACCGGGGAAGGTGCCAGACAGGAGTTCTCTTGGTAGATTTTACACTACCTTGGTAGGCATCAAAAAGACACTACAAAAGTTGTTCTACCTGCTTTCTGGGCTGAGGTGGGGAACAGATGAATTTTGCACTCGGCTGGTGACAAAATGTTCCAAACACACCCCATGCACAACTCCACCGGGGAAGGTGCCAGACAGGAGTTCTCTTAGTAGTTTTTACACTACCTTGGTAGGCATGAAAAAGACACTACAAAAGTTGTTCTACCTGCTTTCTGGGCTGAGATGGGGAACCGCTGAATTTTGGAGTCGGCCGGTGACAAAATGTTCCAAACACACCCCCTGCACAACTCCACCGGGGAAGGTGCCAGACAGGAGTTCTGTTGGTAGATTTTACACTACCTTGGTAGGCAGCTGAAAGGCACCACAAAAGTTGTTCTTCCTGCTTTCTGGGCTGAGATGGGGAACCGCTGATATTTGGAGTCGGCTGGTGACAAAATGTTCCAAACACACCCCCTGCACAACTCCACCGGGGAAGGTGCCAGACAGGAGTTCTGTTGGTAGATTTTACACTACCTTGGTAGGCAGCTGAAAGGCACCACAAAAGATGTTCTACCTGCTTTCTGGGCTGAGATGGGGAACCGCTGATATTTGGAGTCGGCTGGTGACAAAATGTTCCAAACACACCCCCTGCACAACTCCACCGGGGAAGGTGCCAGACAGGAGTTCTGTTGGTAGATTTTACACTACCTTGGTAGGCAGCTGAAAGGCACCACAAAAGATGTTCTACCTGCTTTCTGGGCTGAGATGGGGAACCGCTGAATTTTGGAGTCGGCCGGTGACAAAATGTTCCAAACACACCCCCTGCACAACTCCACCGGGGAAGGTGCTAGACAGGAGTTCTGTTGGTAGATTTTACACTACCTTGGTAGGCATCTAAAAGACACTACAAAAGTTGTTCTTCCTGCTTTCTGGGCTGAGATGGGGAACAGCTGAATTTTGGAGTCGGCTGGTGGCAAAATGTTCCAAACACACCCCATGCACAACTCCACCGGGGAAGGTGCCAGACAGGAGTTCTCCTGGTAGTTTTTACATTGCTCTGGTAGGCACCTCAAAGACACCACAAAACTTGTTCTACCTGCTTTCTGGGCTGAGGTGGGGAACAGATGAATTTTGGAGTCGGCTGGTGACAAAATGTTCCAAACACACCCCATGCACAACTCCACCGGGGAAGGTGCCAGACAGGAGTTCTCTTGATAGTTTTTACACTACCTTGGTAGGCATCTAAAAGACACCACAAAAGATGTTCTACCTGCTTTCTGGGCTGAGATGGGGAACCGCTGAATTTTGGACTCGGCCGGTGACAAAATGTTCCAAACACACCCCCTGCACAACTCCACCGGGGAAGGTGCCAGACAGGAGTTCTCTTGGTAGATTTTACACTACCTTGGTAGGCATCAAAAAGACACTACAAAAGTTGTTCTACCTGCTTTCTGGGCTGAGGTGGGGAACAGATGAATTTTGCACTCGGCTGGTGACAAAATGTTCCAAACACACCCCATGCACAACTCCACCGGGGAAGGTGCCAGACAGGAGTTCTCTTAGTAGTTTTTACACTACCTTGGTAGGCATGAAAAAGACACTACAAAAGTTGTTCTACCTGCTTTCTGGGCTGAGATGGGGAACCGCTGAATTTTGGAGTCGGCCGGTGACAAAATGTTCCAAACACACCCCCTGCACAACTCCACCGGGGAAGGTGCCAGACAGGAGTTCTCTTGGTAGATTTTACACTACCTTGGTAGGCATCAAAAAGACACTACAAAAGTTGTTCTACCTGCTTTCTGGGCTGAGGTGGGGAACAGCTGAATTTTGCACTCGGCTGGTGACAAAATGTTCCAAACACACCCCATGCACAACTCCACCGGGGAAGGTGCCAGACAGGAGTTCTCTTAGTAGTTTTTACACTACCTTGGTAGGCATGAAAAAGACACTACAAAAGTTGTTCTACCTGCTTTCTGGGCTGAGATGGGGAACCGCTGAATTTTGGAGTCGGCCGGTGACAAAATGTTCCAAACACACCCCCTGCACAACTCCACCGGGGAAGGTGCCAGACAGGAGTTCTGTTGGTAGATTTTACACTACCTTGGTAGGCAGCTGAAAGGCACCACAAAAGTTGTTCTTCCTGCTTTCTGGGCTGAGATGGGGAACCGCTGATATTTGGAGTCGGCTGGTGACAAAATGTTCCAAACACACCCCCTGCACAACTCCACCGGGGAAGGTGCCAGACAGGAGTTCTGTTGGTAGATTTTACACTACCTTGGTAGGCAGCTGAAAGGCACCACAAAAGATGTTCTACCTGCTTTCTGGGCTGAGATGGGGAACCGCTGATATTTGGAGTCGGCTGGTGACAAAATGTTCCAAACACACCCCCTGCACAACTCCACCGGGGAAGGTGCCAGACAGGAGTTCTGTTGGTAGATTTTACACTACCTTGGTAGGCAGCTGAAAGGCACCACAAAAGATGTTCTACCTGCTTTCTGGGCTGAGATGGGGAACCGCTGAATTTTGGAGTCGGCCGGTGACAAAATGTTCCAAACACACCCCCTGCACAACTCCACCGGGGAAGGTGCTAGACAGGAGTTCTGTTGGTAGATTTTACACTACCTTGGTAGGCATCTAAAAGACACTACAAAAGTTGTTCTTCCTGCTTTCTGGGCTGAGATGGGGAACAGCTGAATTTTGGAGTCGGCTGGTGGCAAAATGTTCCAAACACACCCCATGCACAACTCCACCGGGGAAGGTGCCAGACAGGAGTTCTCCTGGTAGTTTTTACATTGCTCTGGTAGGCACCTCAAAGACACCACAAAACTTGTTCTACCTGCTTTCTGGGCTGAGGTGGGGAACAGATGAATTTTGGAGTCGGCTGGTGACAAAATGTTCCAAACACACCCCATGCACAACTCCACCGGGGAAGGTGCCAGACAGGAGTTCTCTTGATAGTTTTTACACTACCTTGGTAGGCATCTAAAAGACACCACAAAAGATGTTCTACCTGCTTTCTGGGCTGAGATGGGGAACCGCTGAATTTTGGACTCGGCCGGTGACAAAATGTTCCAAACACACCCCCTGCACAACTCCACCGGGGAAGGTGCCAGACAGGAGTTCTCTTGGTAGATTTTACACTACCTTGGTAGGCATCAAAAAGACACTACAAAAGTTGTTCTACCTGCTTTCTGGGCTGAGGTGGGGAACAGATGAATTTTGCACTCGGCTGGTGACAAAATGTTCCAAACACACCCCATGCACAACTCCACCGGGGAAGGTGCCAGACAGGAGTTCTCTTAGTAGTTTTTACACTACCTTGGTAGGCATGAAAAAGACACTACAAAAGTTGTTCTACCTGCTTTCTGGGCTGAGATGGGGAACCGCTGAATTTTGGAGTCGGCCGGTGACAAAATGTTCCAAACACACCCCCTGCACAACTCCACCGGGGAAGGTGCCAGACAGGAGTTCTGTTGGTAGATTTTACACTACCTTGGTAGGCAGCTGAAAGGCACCACAAAAGTTGTTCTTCCTGCTTTCTGGGCTGAGATGGGGAACCGCTGATATTTGGAGTCGGCTGGTGACAAAATGTTCCAAACACACCCCCTGCACAACTCCACCGGGGAAGGTGCCAGACAGGAGTTCTGTTGGTAGATTTTACACTACCTTGGTAGGCAGCTGAAAGGCACCACAAAAGTTGTTCTTCCTGCTTTCTGGGCTGAGATGGGGAACCGCTGAATTTTGGACTCGGCCGGTGACAAAATGTTCCAAACACACCCCATGCACAACTCCACCGGGGAAGGTGCCAGACAGGAGTTCTCTTGATAGTTTTTACACTACCTTGGTAGGCATCTAAAAGACACCACAAAAGATGTTCTACCTGCTTTCTGGGCTGAGATGGGGAACCGCTGAATTTTGGACTCGGCCGGTGACAAAATGTTCCAAACACACCCCCTGCACAACTCCACCGGGGAAGGTGCCAGACAGGAGTTCTCTTGGTAGATTTTACACTACCTTGGTAGGCATCAAAAAGACACTACAAAAGTTGTTCTACCTGCTTTCTGGGCTGAGGTGGGGAACAGCTGAATTTTGCACTCGGCTGGTGACAAAATGTTCCAAACACACCCCATGCACAACTCCACCGGGGAAGGTGCCAGACAGGAGTTCTCTTAGTAGTTTTTACACTACCTTGGTAGGCATGAAAAAGACACTACAAAAGTTGTTCTACCTGCTTTCTGGGCTGAGATGGGGAACCGCTGAATTTTGGAGTCGGCCGGTGACAAAATGTTCCAAACACACCCCCTGCACAACTCCACCGGGGAAGGTGCCAGACAGGAGTTCTCTTGGTAGATTTTACACTACCTTGGTAGGCAGCTGAAAGGCACCACAAAAGTTGTTCTTCCTGCTTTCTGGGCTGAGATGGGGAACCGCTGATATTTGGAGTCGGCTGGTGACAAAATGTTCCAAACACACCCCCTGCACAACTCCACCGGGGAAGGTGCCAGACAGGAGTTCTGTTGGTAGATTTTACACTACCTTGGTAGGCAGCTGAAAGGCACCACAAAAGTTGTTCTTCCTGCTTTCTGGGCTGAGATGGGGAACCGCTGAATTTTGGACTCGGCTTGTGGCAAAATGTTCCAAACACACCCCCTGCACAACTCCACCGGGGAAGGTACCAGACAGGAGTTCTGTTGGTAGATTTTACACTACCTTGGTAGGCAGCTGAAAGGCACCACAAAAGATGTTCTACCTGCTTTCTGGGCTGAGATGGGGAACCGCTCAATTTTGGAGTCGGCTGGTGACAAAATGTTCCAAACACACCCCCTGCACAACTCCACCGGGGAAGGTGCCAGAAAGGAGTTCTCCTGGTAGTTTTTACATTGCTCCGGTAGGCATCTGAAAGACACCACAAAAGTTGTTCTACCTGCTTTCTGGGCTGAGATGGGGAACCGCTGAATTTTGGAGTCGGCCGGTGACAAAATGTTCCAAACACACCCCCTGCACAACTCCACCGGGGAAGGTGCTAGACAGGAGTTCTGTTGGTAGATTTTACACTACCTTGGTAGGCATCTAAAAGACACTACAAAAGTTGTTCTTCCTGCTTTCTGGGCTGAGATGGGGAACAGCTGAATTTTGGAGTCGGCTGGTGGCAAAATGTTCCAAACACACCCCATGCACAACTCCACCGGGGAAGGTGCCAGACAGGAGTTCTCCTGGTAGTTTTTACATTGCTCTGGTAGGCACCTCAAAGACACCACAAAACTTGTTCTATCTGCTTTCTGGGCTGAGATGGGGAACAGCTGAATTTTGGACTCGGCCGGTGACAAAATGTTCCAAACACACCCCATGCACAACTCCACCGGGGAAGGTGCCAGACAGGAGTTCTCTTGGTAGATTTTACATTGCTCTGGTAGGCACCTCAAAGACACCACAAAAGTTGTTCTACCTGCTTTCTGGGCTGAGATGGGGAACCGCTCAATTTTGGACTCGGCTGGTGACAAAATGTTCCAAACACACCCCATGCACAACTCCACCGGGGAAGGTGCCAGACAGGAGTTCTCTTGGTAGATTTTACACTACCTTGGTAGGCATCAAAAAGACACTACAAAAGTTGTTCTACCTGCTTTCTGGGCTGAGATGGGGAACAGCTGAATTTTGGAGTCGGCTGGTGGCAAAATGTTCCAAACACACCCCATGCACAACTCCACCGGGGAAGGTGCCAGACAGGAGTTCTCTTGATAGCTTTTACATTGCTCTGGTAGGCACCTCAAAGACACCACAAAAGTTGTTCTACCTGCTTTCTGGGCTGAGATGGGGAACCGCTGAATTTTGGAGTCGGCCGGTGACAAAATGTTCCAAACACACCCCCTGCACAACTCCACCGGGGAAGGTGCCAGACAGGAGTTCTGTTGGTAGATTTTACACTACCTTGGTAGGCAGCTGAAAGGCACCACAAAAGATGTTCTACCTGCTTTCTGGGCTGAGATGGGGAACCGCTGAATTTTGGAGTCGGCTGGTGGCAAAATGTTCCAAACACACCCCATGCACAACTCCACCGGGGAAGGTGCCAGACAGGAGTTCTCCTGGTAGTTTTTACATTGCTCTGGTAGGCACCTCAAAGACACCACAAAACTTGTTCTTCCTGCTTTCTGGGCTGAGATGGGGAACAGCTGAATTTTGGACTCGGCCGGTGACAAAATGTTCCAAACACACCCCATGCACAACTCCACCGGGGAAGGTGCCAGACAGGAGTTCTCTTAGTAGTTTTTACACTACCTTGGTAGGCATCTGAAAGACACCACAAAAGTTGTTCTACCTGCTTTCTGGGCTGAGATGGGGAACCGCTCAATTTTGGACTCGGCTGGTGACAAAATGTTCCAAACACACCCCATGCACAACTCCACCGGGGAAGGTGCCAGACAGGAGTTCTGTTGGTAGTTTTTACATTGCTCTGGTATGCACCTCAAAGACACCACAAAACTTGTTCTATCTGCTTTCTGGGCTGAGATGGGGAACCGCTGAATTTTGGAGTCGGCTGGTGACAAAATGTTCCAAACACACCCCCTGCACAACTCCACCGGGGAAGGTGCCAGCCAGGAGTTCTCTTAGTAGTTTTTACACTACCTTGGTAGGCATCTGAAAGACACCACAAAAGTTGTTCTACCTGCTTTCTGGGCTGAGATGGGGAACCGCTGAATTTTGGACTCGGCCGGTGACAAAATGTTCCAAACACACCCCCTGCACAACTCCACCGGGGAAGGTGCCAGACAGGAGTTCTGTTGGTAGATTTTACACTACCTTGGTAGGCATCAAAAAGACTCTACAAAAGTTGTTCTACCTGCTTTCTGGGCTGAGATGGGGAACAGCTGAATTTTGGAGTCGGCTGGTGGCAAAATGTTCCAAACACACCCCATGCACAACTCCACCGGGGAAGGTGCCAGACAGGAGTTCTCTTGATAGCTTTTACATTGCTCTGGTAGGCACCTCAAAGACACCACAAAAGTTGTTCTACCTGCTTTCTGGGCTGAGATGGGGAACCGCTGAATTTTGGAGTCGGCTGGTGACAAAATGTTCCAAACACACCCCCTGCACAACTCCACCGGGGAAGGTGCCAGACAGGAGTTCTGTTGGTAGATTTTACACTACCTTGGTAGGCATCTGAAAGACACCACAAAAGTTGTTCTTCCTGCTTTCTGGGCTGAGGTGGGGAACCGCTGATATTTGGAGTCGGCTGGTGACAAAATGTTCCAAACACACCCCCTGCACAACTCCACCGGGGAAGGTGCCAGACAGGAGTTCTGTTGGTAGATTTTACACTACCTTGGTAGGCAGCTGAAAGGCACCACAAAAGTTGTTCTTCCTGCTTTCTGGGCTGAGATGGGGAACCGCTGAATTTTGGACTCGGCTTGTGGCAAAATGTTACAAACACACCCCATGCACAACTCCACCGGGGAAGGTGCCAGAAAGGAGTTCTCCTGGTAGTTTTTACATTGCTCCGGTAGGCATCTGAAAGACACCACAAAAGTTGTACTACCTGCTTTCTGGGCTGAGATGGGGAACAGCTGAATTTTGGAGTCGGCTGGTGACAAAATGTTCCAAACACACCCCATGCACAACTCCACCGGGGAAGGTGCCAGACAGGAGTTCTCTTGATAGTTTTTACACTACCTTGGTAGGCATCTAAAAGACACCACAAAAGATGTTCTACCTGCTTTCTGGGCTGAGATGGGGAACCGCTGAATTTTGGAGTCGGCCGGTGACAAAATGTTCCAAACACACCCCCTGCACAACTCCACCGGGGAAGGTGCCAGACAGGAGTTCTCTTGGTAGTTTTTACACTACCTTGGTAGGCATGAAAAAGACACTACAAAAGTTGTTCTACCTGCTTTCTGGGCTGAGGTGGGGAACAGATGAATTTTGCACTCGGCTGGTGACAAAATGTTCCAAACACACCCCCTGCACAACTCCACCGGGGAAGGTGCCAGAAGGGAATTCTCCTGGTAGTTTTGACATTGCTCCGGTAGGCATATGAAAGACACCACAAAAGTTGTTCTACCTGCTTTCTGGGCTGAGATGGGGAACCGCTGAATTTTGGACTCGGCCGGTGACAAAATGTTCCAAACACACCCCCTGCACAACTCCACCGGGGAAGGTGCCAGACAGGAGTTCTGTTGGTAGATTTTACACTACCTTGGTAGGCAGCTGAAAGGCACCACAAAAGTTGTTCTTCCTGCTTTCTGGGCTGAGATGGGGAACCGCTGAATTTTGGACTCGGCTTGTGGCAAAATGTTCCAAACACACCCCCTGCACAACTCCACCGGGGAAGGTGCCAGACAGGAGTTCTGTTGGTAGATTTTACACTACCTTGGTAGGCAGCTGAAAGGCACCACAAAAGATGTTCTACCTGCTTTCTGGGCTGAGATGGGGAACCGCTGATATTTGGAGTCGGCTGGTGATAAAATGTTCCAAACACACCCCCTGCACAACTCCACCGGGGAAGGTGCCAGACAGGAGTTCTCTTGGTAGATTTTACACTACCTTGGTAGGCATCAAAAAGACACTACAAAAGTTGTTCTACCTGCTTTCTGGGCTGAGGTGGGGAACAGATGAATTTTGCACTCGGCTGGTGACAAAATGTTCCAAAAACACCCCCTGCACAACTCCACCGGGGAAGGTGCCAGACAGGAGTTCTCCTGGTAGTTTTTACATTGCTCCGGTAGGCATCTGAAAGACAACACAAAAGTTGTTCTACCTGCTTTCTGGGCTGAGATGGGGAACCGCTGAATTTTGGAGTCGGCCGGTGACAAAATGTTCCAAACACACCCCATGCACAACTCCACCGGGGAAGGTGCCAGACAGGAGTTCTCTTGGTAGATTTTACATTGCTCTGGTAGGCATCTGAAAGACACCACAAAAGTTGTTCTACCTGCTTTCTGGGCTGAGATGGGGAACCGCTGAATTTTGGACTCGGCTGGTGACAAAATGTTCCAAACACACCCCATGCACAACTCCACCGGGGAAGGTGCCAGACAGGAGTTCTGTTGGTAGATTTTACACTACCTTGGTAGGCATCAAAAAGACACTACAAAAGTTGTTCTACCTGCTTTCTGGGCTGAGATGGGGAACCGCTCAATTTTGGAGTCGGCCGGTGACAAAATGTTCCAAACACACCCCATGCACAACTCCACCGGGGAAGGTGCCAGACAGGAGTTCTCCTGGTAGTTTTTACATTGCTCTGGTATGCACCCCAAAGACACCACAAAAGTTGTTCTATCTGCTTTCTGGGCTGAGATGGGGAATCGCTGAATTTTGGAGTCGGCTGGTGACAAAATGTTCCAAACACACCCCCTGCACAACTCCACCGGGGAAGGTGCCAGACAGGAGTTCTCTTAGTAGTTTTTACACTACCTTGGTAGGCATCTGAAAGACACCACAAAAGTTGTTCTACCTGCTTTCTGGGCTGAGATGGGGAACAGCTGAATTTTGGACTCGGCTTGTGGCAAAATGTTCCAAACACACCCCATGCACAACTCCACCGGGGAAGGTGCCAGACAGGAGTTCTCTTGATAGCTTTTACATTGCTCTGGTAGGCAGCTGAAAGGCACCACAAAAGTTGTTCTTCCTGCTTTCTGGGCTGAGATGGGGAACCGCTGATATTTGGAGTCGGCTGGTGACAAAATGTTCCAAACACACCCCCTGCACAACTCCACCGGGGAAGGTGCCAGACAGGAGTTCTGTTGGTAGATTTTACACTACCTTGGTAGGCAGCTGAAAGGCACCACAAAAGTTGTTCTTCCTGCTTTCTGGGCTGAGATGGGGAACCGCTGAATTTTGGACTCGGCCGGTGACAAAATGTTCCAAACACACCCCCTGCACAACTCCACCGGGGAAGGTGCCAGACAGGAGTTCTCTTGATAGATTTTACACTACCTTGGTAGGCAGCTGAAAGGCACCACAAAAGTTATTCTTCCTGCTTTCTGGGCTGAGATGGGGAACCGCTGAATTTTGGACTCGGCTTGTGGCAAAATGTTACAAACACACCCCATGCACAACTCCACCGGGGAAGGTGCCAGAAAGGAGTTCTCCTGGTAGTTTTTACATTGCTCCGGTAGGCATCTGAAAGACACCACAAAAGTTGTACTACCTGCTTTCTGGGCTGAGATGGGGAACAGCTGAATTTTGGAGTCGGCTGGTGACAAAATGTTCCAAACACACCCCATGCACAACTCCACCGGGGAAGGTGCCAGACAGGAGTTCTCTTGATAGTTTTTACACTACCTTGGTAGGCATCTAAAAGACACCACAAAAGATGTTCTACCTGCTTTCTGGGCTGAGATGGGGAACCGCTGAATTTTGGAGTCGGCCGGTGACAAAATGTTCCAAACACACCCCCTGCACAACTCCACCGGGGAAGGTGCCAGACAGGAGTTCTGTTGGTAGATTTTACACTACCTTGGTAGGCAGCTGAAAGGCACCACAAAAGTTGTTCTTCCTGCTTTCTGGGCTGAGATGGGGAACCGCTGATATTTGGAGTCGGCTGGTGACAAAATGTTCCAAACACACCCCCTGCACAACTCCACCGGGGAAGGTGCCAGACAGGAGTTCTGTTGGTAGATTTTACACTACCTTGGTAGGCAGCTGAAAGGCACCACAAAAGTTGTTCTTCCTGCTTTCTGGGCTGAGATGGGGAACCGCTGAATTTTGGACTCGGCTTGTGGCAAAATGTTCCAAACACACCCCCTGCACAACTCCACCGGGGAAGGTGCCAGACAGGAGTTCTGTTGGTAGATTTTAGACTACCTTGGTAGGCAGCTTAAAGGCACCACAAAAGATGTTCTACCTGCTTTCTGGGCTGAGATGGGGAACCGCTGATATTTGGAGTCGGCTGGTGATAAAATGTTCCAAACACACCCCCTGCACAACTCCACCGGGGAAGGTGCCAGACAGGAGTTCTCTTGGTAGATTTTACACTACCTTGGTAGGCATCAAAAAGACACTACAAAAGTTGTTCTACCTGCTTTCTGGGCTGAGGTGGGGAACAGATGAATTTTGCACTCGGCTGGTGACAAAATGTTCCAAACACACCCCCTGCACAAATCCACCGGGGAAGGTGCCAGACAGGAGTTCTCCTGGTAGTTTTTACATTGCTCCGGTAGGCATCTGAAAGACACCACAAAAGTTGTTCTACCTGCTTTCTGGGCTGAGATGGGGAACCGCTGAATTTTGGAGTCGGCCGGTGACAAAATGTTCCAAACACACCCCATGCACAACTCCACCGGGGAAGGTGCCAGACAGGAGTTCTCTTGGTAGATTTTACATTGCTCTGGTAGGCACCTCAAAGACACCACAAAAGTTGTTCTACCTGCTTTCTGGGCTGAGATGGGGAATCGCTGAATTTTGGACTCGGCTGGTGACAAAATGTTCCAAACACACCCCATGCACAACTCCACCGGGGAAGGTGCCAGAAACGAGTTCTGTTGGTAGTTTTTACACTACCCCGGTAGGCAGCTGAAAGGCACCACAAAACTTGTTCTACCTGCTTTCTGGGCTGAGATGGAGAATCGCTGAATTTTGGACTCGGCTGGTGACAAAATGTTCCAAACACACCCCATGCACAACTCCACCGGGGAAGGTGCCAGAAACGAGTTCTGTTGGTAGTTTTTACACTACCCCGGTAGGCAGCTGAAAGGCACCTCAAAACTTGTTCTACCTGCTTTCTGGGCTGAGATGGGGAATCGCTGAATTTTGGACTCGGCTGGTGACAAAATGTTCCAAACACACCCCCTGCACAACTCCACCGGGGAAGGTGCCAGACAGGAGTTCTGTTGGTAGATTTTACACTACCTTGGTAGGCAGCTGAAAGGCACCACAAAAGTTGTTCTTCCTGCTTTCTGGGCTGAGGTGGGGAACCGCTGATATTTGGAGTCGGCTGGTGACAAAATGTTCCAAACACACCCCCTGCACAACTCCACCGGGGAAGGTGCCAGACAGGAGTTCTGTTGGTAGATTTTACACTACCTTGGTAGGCAGCTGAAAGGCACCACAAAAGTTGTTCTTCCTGCTTTCTGGGCTGAGATGGGGAACCGCTGAATTTTGGACTCGGCTTGTGGCAAAATGTTACAAACACACCCCATGCACAACTCCACCGGGGAAGGTGCCAGAAAGGAGTTCTCCTGGTAGTTTTTACATTGCTCCGGTAGGCATCTGAAAGACACCACAAAAGTTGTACTACCTGCTTTCTGGGCTGAGATGGGGAACAGCTGAATTTTGGAGTCGGCCGGTGACAAAATGTTCCAAACACACCCCCTGCACAACTCCACCGGGGAAGGTGCCAGACAGGAGTTCTGTTGGTAGATTTTACACTACCTTGGTAGGCATCAAAAAGACACTACAAAAGTTGTTCTACCTGCTTTCTGGGCTGAGATGGGGAACAGCTGAATTTTGGAGTCGGCTGGTGACAAAATGTTCCAAACACACCCCATGCACAACTCCACCGGGGAAGGTGCCAGACAGGAGTTCTCTTGATAGCTTTTACATTGCTCTGGTAGGCACCTCAAAGACACCACAAAAGTTGTTCTACCTGCTTTCTGGGCTGAGATGGGGAACCGCTGAATTTTGGAGTCGGCCGGTGACAAAATGTTCCAAACACACCCCCTGCACAACTCCACCGGGGAAGGTGCCAGACAGGAGTTCTGTTGGTAGATTTTACACTACCTTGGTAGGCAGCTGAAAGGCACCACAAAAGATGTTCTACCTGCTTTCTGGGCTGAGATGGGGAACCGCTCAATTTTGGAGTCGGCTGGTGACAAAATGTTCCAAACACACCCCCTGCACAACTCCACCGGGGAAGGTGCCAGAAAGGAGTTCTCCTGGTAGTTTTTACATTGCTCCGGTAGGCATCTGAAAGACACCACAAAAGTTGTTCTACCTGCTTTCTGGGCTGAGATGGGGAACCGCTGAATTTTGGAGTCGGCCGGTGACAAAATGTTCCAAACACACCCCCTGCACAACTCCACCGGGGAAGGTGCTAGACAGGAGTTCTGTTGGTAGATTTTACACTACCTTGGTAGGCATCTAAAAGACACTACAAAAGTTGTTCTTCCTGCTTTCTGGGCTGAGATGGGGAACAGCTGAATTTTGGAGTCGGCTGGTGGCAAAATGTTCCAAACACACCCCATGCACAACTCCACCGGGGAAGGTGCCAGACAGGAGTTCTCCTGGTAGTTTTTACATTGCTCTGGTAGGCACCTCAAAGACACCACAAAACTTGTTCTATCTGCTTTCTGGGCTGAGATGGGGAACAGCTGAATTTTGGACTCGGCCGGTGACAAAATGTTCCAAACACACCCCATGCACAACTCCACCGGGGAAGGTGCCAGACAGGAGTTCTCTTAGTAGTTTTTACACTACCTTGGTAGGCATCTGAAAGACACCACAAAAGTTGTTCTACCTGCTTTCTGGGCTGAGATGGGGAACCGCTCAATTTTGGACTCGGCTGGTGACAAAATGTTCCAAACACACCCCATGCACAACTCCACCGGGGAAGGTGCCAGACAGGAGTTCTGTTGGTAGTTTTTACATTGCTCTGGTATGCACCTCAAAGACACCACAAAACTTGTTCTATCTGCTTTCTGGGCTGAGATGGGGAATCGCTGAATTTTGGAGTCGGCTGGTGACAAAATGTTCCAAACACACCCCCTGCACAACTCCACCGGGGAAGGTGCCAGCCAGGAGTTCTCTTAGTAGTTTTTACACTACCTTGGTAGGCATCTGAAAGACACCACAAAAGTTGTTCTACCTGCTTTCTGGGCTGAGATGGGGAACCGCTGAATTTTGGACTCGGCCGGTGACAAAATGTTCCAAACACACCCCCTGCACAACTCCACCGGGGAAGGTGCCAGACAGGAGTTCTGTTGGTAGATTTTACACTACCTTGGTAGGCATCAAAAAGACACTACAAAAGTTGTTCTACCTGCTTTCTGGGCTGAGGTGGGGAACAGCTGAATTTTGGAGTCGGCTGGTGGCAAAATGTTCCAAACACACCCCATGCACAACTCCACCGGGGAAGGTGCCAGACAGGAGTTCTCTTGATAGCTTTTACATTGCTCTGGTAGGCACCTCAAAGACACCACAAAAGTTGTTCTACCTGCTTTCTGGGCTGAGATGGGGAACCGCTGAATTTTGGAGTCGGCTGGTGACAAAATGTTCCAAACACACCCCCTGCACAACTCCACCGGGGAAGGTGCCAGACAGGAGTTCTGTTGGTAGATTTTACACTACCTTGGTAGGCAGCTGAAAGGCACCACAAAAGTTGTTCTTCCTGCTTTCTGGGCTGAGGTGGGGAACCGCTGATATTTGGAGTCGGCTGGTGACAAAATGTTCCAAACACACCCCCTGCACAACTCCACCGGGGAAGGTGCCAGACAGGAGTTCTGTTGGTAGATTTTACACTACCTTGGTAGGCAGCTGAAAGGCACCACAAAAGTTGTTCTTCCTGCTTTCTGGGCTGAGATGGGGAACCGCTGAATTTTGGACTCGGCTTGTGGCAAAATGTTCCAAACACACCCCATGCACAACTCCACCGGGGAAGGTGCCAGAAAGGAGTTCTCCTGGTAGTTTTTACATTGCTCCGGTAGGCATCTGAAAGACACCACAAAAGTTGTACTACCTGCTTTCTGGGCTGAGATGGGGAACAGCTGAATTTTGGAGTCGGCTGGTGACAAAATGTTCCAAACACACCCCATGCACAACTCCACCGGGGAAGGTGCCAGACAGGAGTTCTCTTGATAGTTTTTACACTACCTTGGTAGGCATCTAAAAGACACCACAAAAGATGTTCTACCTGCTTTCTGGGCTGAGATGGGGAACCGCTGAATTTTGGAGTCGGCCGGTGACAAAATGTTCCAAACACACCCCCTGCACAACTCCACCGGGGAAGGTGCCAGACAGGAGTTCTCTTGGTAGATTTTACACTACCTTGGTAGGCATCAAAAAGACACTACAAAAGTTGTTCTACCTGCTTTCTGGGCTGAGGTGGGGAACAGATGAATTTTGCACTCGGCTGGTGACAAAATGTTCCAAACACACCCCCTGCACAACTCCACCGGGGAAGGTGCCAGAAAGGAATTCTCCTGGTAGTTTTTACATTGCTCCGGTAGGCATATGAAAGACACCACAAAAGTTGTTCTACCTGCTTTCTGGGCTGAGATGGGGAACCGCTGAATTTTGGACTCGGCCGGTGACAAAATGTTCCAAACACACCCCCTGCACAACTCCACCGGGGAAGGTGCCAGACAGGAGTTCTGTTGGTAGATTTTACACTACCTTGGTAGGCAGCTGAAAGGCACCACAAAAGTTGTTCTTCCTGCTTTCTGGGCTGAGATGGGGAACCGCTGATATTTGGAGTCGGCTGGTGACAAAATGTTCCAAACACACCCCCTGCACAACTCCACCGGGGAAGGTGCCAGACAGGAGTTCTCTTAGTAGTTTTTACACTACCTTGGTAGGCATGAAAAAGACACTACAAAAGTTGTTCTACCTGCTTTCTGGGCTGAGATGGGGAACCGCTGAATTTTGGACTCGGCTTGTGGCAAAATGTTCCAAACACACCCCCTGCACAACTCCACCGGGGAAGGTGCCAGACAGGAGTTCTGTTGGTAGATTTTACACTACCTTGGTAGGCAGCTGAAAGGCACCACAAAAGATGTTCTACCTGCTTTCTGGGCTGAGATGGGGAACCGCTGAATTTTGGAGTCGGCCGGTGACAAAATGTTCCAAACACACCCCCTGCACAACTCCACCGGGGAAGGTGCCAGACAGGAGTTCTCTTGGTAGATTTTACACTACCTTGGTAGGCATCAAAAAGACACTACAAAAGTTGTTCTACCTGCTTTCTGGGCTGAGGTGGGGAACAGATGAATTTTGCACTCGGCTGGTGACAAAATGTTCCAAACACACCCCCTGCACAACTCCACCGGGGAAGGTGCCAGACAGGAGTTCTCCTGGTAGTTTTTACATTGCTCCGGTAGGCATCTGAAAGACACCACAAAAGTTGTTCTACCTGCTTTCTGGGCTGAGATGGGGAACCGCTGAATTTTTGAGTCGGCCGGTGACAAAATGTTCCAAACACACCCCATGCACAACTCCACCGGGGAAGGTGCCAGACAGGAGTTCTCTTGGTAGATTTTACATTGCTCTGGTAGGCACCTCAAAGACACCACAAAAGTTGTTCTACCTGCTTTCTGGGCTGAGATGGGGAACCGCTGAATTTTGGACTCGGCTTGTGGCAAAATGTTCCAAACACACCCCCTGCACAACTCCACCGGGGAAGGTGCCAGACAGGAGTTCTGTTGGTAGATTTTACACTACCTTGGTAGGCAGCTGAAAGGCACCACAAAAGATGTTCTACCTGCTTTCTGGGCTGAGATGGGGAACCGCTGATATTTGGAGTCGGCTGGTGATAAAATGTTCCAAACACACCCCCTGCACAACTCCACCGGGGAAGGTGCCAGACAGGAGTTCTCTTGGTAGATTTTACACTACCTTGGTAGGCATCAAAAAGACACTACAAAAGTTGTTCTACCTGCTTTCTGGGCTGAGGTGGGGAACAGATGAATTTTGCACTCGGCTGGTGACAAAATGTTCCAAACACACCCCCTGCACAACTCCACCGGGGAAGGTGCCAGACAGGAGTTCTCCTGGTAGTTTTTACATTGCTCCGGTAGGCATCTGAAAGACACCACAAAAGTTGTTCTACCTGCTTTCTGGGCTGAGATGGGGAACCGCTGAATTTTGGAGTCGGCCGGTGACAAAATGTTCCAAACACACCCCATGCACAACTCCACCGGGGAAGGTGCCAGACAGGAGTTCTCTTGGTAGATTTTACATTGCTCTGGTAGGCACCTCAAAGACACCACAAAAGTTGTTCTACCTGCTTTCTGGGCTGAGATGGGGAACCGCTGATATTTGGAGTCGGCTGGTGACAAAATGTTCCAAACACACCCCATGCACAACTCCACCGGGGAAGGTGCTAGACAGGAGTTCTGTTGGTAGATTTTACACTACCTTGGTAGGCATCAAAAAGACACTACAAAAGTTGTTCTACCTGCTTTCTGGGCTGAGATGGGGAACCGCTCAATTTTGGAGTCGGCCGGTGACAAAATGTTCCAAACACACCCCATGCACAACTCCACCGGGGAAGGTGCCAGACAGGAGTTCTCCTGGTAGTTTTTACATTGCTCTGGTATGCACCCCAAAGACACCACAAAAGTTGTTCTATCTGCTTTCTGGGCTGAGATGGGGAATCGCTGAATTTTGGAGTCGGCTGGTGACAAAATGTTCCAAACACACCCCCTGCACAACTCCACCGGGGAAGGTGCCAGACAGGAGTTCTCTTAGTAGTTTTTACACTACCTTGGTAGGCATCTGAAAGACACCACAAAAGTTGTTCTACCTGCTTTCTGGGCTGAGATGGGGAACAGCTGAATTTTGGAGTCGGCTGGTGGCAAAATGTTCCAAACACACCCCATGCACAACTCCACCGGGGAAGGTGCCAGACAGGAGTTCTCTTGATAGCTTTTACATTGCTCTGGTAGGCAGCTGAAAGGCACCACAAAAGTTGTTCTTCCTGCTTTCTGGGCTGAGATGGGGAACCGCTGATATTTGGAGTCGGCTGGTGACAAAATGTTCCAAACACACCCCCTGCACAACTCCACCGGGGAAGGTGCCAGACAGGAGTTCTGTTGGTAGATTTTACACTACCTTGGTAGGCAGCTGAAAGGCACCACAAAAGTTGTTCTTCCTGCTTTCTGGGCTGAGATGGGGAACCGCTGAATTTTGGACTCGGCTGGTGACAAAATGTTCCAAACACACCCCCTGCACAACTCCACCGGGGAAGGTGCCAGACAGGAGTTCTGTTGGTAGATTTTACACTACCTTGGTAGGCAGCTGAAAGGCACCACAAAAGTTATTCTTCCTGCTTTCTGGGCTGAGATGGGGAACCGCTGAATTTTGGACTCGGCTTGTGGCAAAATGTTACAAACACACCCCATGCACAACTCCACCGGGGAAGGTGCCAGAAAGGAGTTCTCCTGGTAGTTTTTACATTGCTCCGGTAGGCATCTGAAAGACACCACAAAAGATGTTCTACCTGCTTTCTGGGCTGAGATGGGGAACCGCTGATATTTGGAGTCGGCTGGTGGCAAAATGTTCCAAACACACCCCCTGCACAACTCCACCGGGGAAGGTGCCAGACAGGAGTTCTCTTGGTAGATTTTACACTACCTTGGTAGGCATCAAAAAGACACTACAAAAGTTGTTCTACCTGCTTTCTGGGCTGAGGTGGGGAACAGATGAATTTTGCACTCGGCTGGTGACAAAATGTTCCAAACACACCCCCTGCACAAATCCACCGGGGAAGGTGCCAGACAGGAGTTCTCCTGGTAGTTTTTACATTGCTCCGGTAGGCATCTGAAAGACACCACAAAAGTTGTTCTACCTGCTTTCTGGGCTGAGATGGGGAACCGCTGAATTTTGGAGTCGGCCGGTGACAAAATGTTCCAAACACACCCCATGCACAACTCCACCGGGGAAGGTGCCAGACAGGAGTTCTCTTGGTAGATTTTACATTGCTCTGGTAGGCACCTCAAAGACACCACAAAAGTTGTTCTACCTGCTTTCTGGGCTGAGATGGGGAAGAGCTGAATTTTGGACTCGGCTGGTGACAAAATGTTCCAAACACACCCCATGCACAACTCCACCGGGGAAGGTGCCAGACAGGAGTTCTGTTGGTAGATTTTACACTACCTTGGTAGGCATCAAAAAGACACCACAAAAGTTGTTCTACCTGCTTTCTGGGCTGAGATGGGGAACCGCTCAATTTTGGAGTCGGCTGGTGACAAAATGTTCCAAACACACCCCATGCACAACTCCACCGGGGAAGGTGCCAGACAGGAGTTCTCCTGGTAGTTTTTACATTGCTCTGGTATGCACCCCAAAGACACCACAAAAGTTGTTCTATCTGCTTTCTGGGCTGAGATGGGGAATCGCTGAATTTTGGAGTCGGCTGGTGACAAAATGTTCCAAACACACCCCCTGCACAACTCCACCGGGGAAGGTGCCAGACAGGAGTTCTCTTAGTAGTTTTTACACTACCTTGGTAGGCATCTGAAAGACACCACAAAAGTTGTTCTACCTGCTTTCTGGGCTGAGATGGGGAACCGCTGAATTTTGGACTCGGCCGGTGACAAAATGTTCCAAACACACCCCCTGCACAACTCCACCGGGGAAGGTGCCAGACAGGAGTTCTGTTGGTAGATTTTACACTACCTTGGTAGGCATCAAAAAGACACTACAAAAGTTGTTCTACCTGCTTTCTGGGCTGAGATGGGGAACAGCTGAATTTTGGAGTCGGCTGGTGGCAAAATGTTCCAAACACACCCCATGCACAACTCCACCGGGGAAGGTGCCAGACAGGAGTTCTCTTGATAGCTTTTACATTGCTCTGGTAGGCACCTCAAAGACACCACAAAAGTTGTTCTACCTGCTTTCTGGGCTGAGATGGGGAACCGCTGAATTTTGGAGTCGGCTGGTGACAAAATGTTCCAAACACACCCCCTGCACAACTCCACCGGGGAAGGTGCCAGACAGGAGTTCTGTTGGTAGATTTTACACTACCTTGGTAGGCAGCTGAAAGGCACCACAAAAGTTGTTCTTCCTGCTTTCTGGGCTGAGATGGGGAACCGCTGATATTTGGAGTCGGCTGGTGACAAAATGTTCCAAACACACCCCCTGCACAACTCCACCGGGGAAGGTGCCAGACAGGAGTTCTGTTGGTAGATTTTACACTACCTTGGTAGGCAGCTGAAAGGCACCACAAAAGTTGTTCTACCTGCTTTCTGGGCTGAGATGGGGAACCGCTGAATTTTGGAGTCGGCCGGTGACAAAATGTTCCAAACACACCCCATGCACAACTCCACCGGGGAAGGTGCCAGACAGGAGTTCTCTTGGTAGATTTTACATTGCTCTGGTAGGCACCTCAAAGACACCACAAAAGTTGTTCTACCTGCTTTCTGGGCTGAGATGGGGAAGAGCTGAATTTTGGACTCGGCTGGTGACAAAATGTTCCAAACACACCCCATGCACAACTCCACCGGGGAAGGTGCCAGACAGGAGTTCTCCTGGTAGTTTTTACATTGCTCTGGTATGCACCCCAAAGACACCACAAAAGTTGTTCTATCTGCTTTCTGGGCTGAGATGGGGAATCGCTGAATTTTGGAGTCGGCTGGTGACAAAATGTTCCAAACACACCCCCTGCACAACTCCACCGGGGAAGGTGCCAGACAGGAGTTCTCTTAGTAGTTTTTACACTACCTTGGTAGGCATCTGAAAGACACCACAAAAGTTGTTCTACCTGCTTTCTGGGCTGAGATGGGGAACCGCTGAATTTTGGACTCGGCCGGTGACAAAATGTTCCAAACACACCCCCTGCACAACTCCACCGGGGAAGGTGCCAGACAGGAGTTCTGTTGGTAGATTTTACACTACCTTGGTAGGCATCAAAAAGACACTACAAAAGTTGTTCTACCTGCTTTCTGGGCTGAGATGGGGAACAGCTGAATTTTGGAGTCGGCTGGTGGCAAAATGTTCCAAACACACCCCATGCACAACTCCACCGGGGAAGGTGCCAGACAGGAGTTCTCTTGATAGCTTTTACATTGCTCTGGTAGGCACCTCAAAGACACCACAAAAGTTGTTCTACCTGCTTTCTGGGCTGAGATGGGGAACCGCTGAATTTTGGAGTCGGCTGGTGACAAAATGTTCCAAACACACCCCCTGCACAACTCCACCGGGGAAGGTGCCAGACAGGAGTTCTGTTGGTAGATTTTACACTACCTTGGTAGGCAGCTGAAAGGCACCACAAAAGTTGTTCTTCCTGCTTTCTGGGCTGAGATGGGGAACCGCTGATATTTGGAGTCGGCTGGTGACAAAATGTTCCAAACACACCCCCCTGCACAACTCCACCGGGGAAGGTGCCAGACAGGAGTTCTGTTGGTAGATTTTACACTACCTTGGTAGGCAGCTGAAAGGCACCACAAAAGTTGTTCTTCCTGCTTTCTGGGCTGAGATGGGGAACCGCTGAATTTTGGACTCGGCTTGTGGCAAAATGTTCCAAACACACCCCATGCACAACTCCACCGGGGAAGGTGCCAGAAAGGAGTTCTCCTGGTAGTTTTTACATTGCTCCGGTAGGCATCTGAAAGACACCACAAAAGATGTTCTACCTGCTTTCTGGGCTGAGATGGGGAACCGCTGATATTTGGAGTCGGCTGGTGGCAAAATGTTCCAAACACACCCCCCTGCACAACTCCACCGGGGAAGGTGCCAGACAGGAGTTCTCTTGGTAGATTTTACACTACCTTGGTAGGCATCAAAAAGACACTACAAAAGTTGTTCTACCTGCTTTCTGGGCTGAGGTGGGGAACAGATGAATTTTGCACTCGGCTGGTGACAAAATGTTCCAAACACACCCCCTGCACAAATCCACCGGGGAAGGTGCCAGAAAGGAGTTCTCCTGGTAGTTTTTACATTGCTCCGGTAGGCATCTGAAAGACACCACAAAAGTTGTTCTACCTGCTTTCTGGGCTGAGATGGGGAACCGCTGAATTTTGGAGTCGGCCGGTGACAAAATGTTCCAAACACACCCCCATGCACAACTCCACCGGGGAAGGTGCCAGACAGGAGTTCTCTTGGTAGATTTTACATTGCTCTGGTAGGCACCTCAAAGACACCACAAAAGTTGTTCTACCTGCTTTCTGGGCTGAGATGGGGAAGAGCTGAATTTTGGACTCGGCTGGTGACAAAATGTTCCAAACACACCCCATGCACAACTCCACCGGGGAAGGTGCCAGACAGGAGTTCTGTTGGTAGATTTTACACTACCTTGGTAGGCATCAAAAAGACACCACAAAAGTTGTTCTACCTGCTTTCTGGGCTGAGATGGGGAACCGCTCAATTTTGGAGTCGGCTGGTGACAAAATGTTCCAAACACACCCCATGCACAACTCCACCGGGGAAGGTGCCAGACAGGAGTTCTCCTGGTAGTTTTTACATTGCTCTGGTATGCACCCCAAAGACACCACAAAAGTTGTTCTATCTGCTTTCTGGGCTGAGATGGGGAATCGCTGAATTTTGGAGTCGGCTGGTGACAAAATGTTCCAAACACACCCCCTGCACAACTCCACCGGGGAAGGTGCCAGACAGGAGTTCTCTTAGTAGTTTTTACACTACCTTGGTAGGCATCTGAAAGACACCACAAAAGTTGTTCTACCTGCTTTCTGGGCTGAGATGGGGAACCGCTGAATTTTGGACTCGGCCGGTGACAAAATGTTCCAAACACACCCCCTGCACAACTCCACCGGGGAAGGTGCCAGACAGGAGTTCTGTTGGTAGATTTTACACTACCTTGGTAGGCATCAAAAAGACACTACAAAAGTTGTTCTACCTGCTTTCTGGGCTGAGATGGGGAACAGCTGAATTTTGGAGTCGGCTGGTGGCAAAATGTTCCAAACACACCCCATGCACAACTCCACCGGGGAAGGTGCCAGACAGGAGTTCTCTTGATAGCTTTTACATTGCTCTGGTAGGCACCTCAAAGACACCACAAAAGTTGTTCTTCCTGCTTTCTGGGCTGAGATGGGGAACCGCTGAATTTTGGAGTCGGCTGGTGACAAAATGTTCCAAACACACCCCCTGCACAACTCCACCGGGGAAGGTGCCAGACAGGAGTTCTGTTGGTAGATTTTACACTACCTTGGTAGGCAGCTGAAAGGCACCACAAAAGTTGTTCTTCCTGCTTTCTGGGCTGAGATGGGGAACCGCTGATATTTGGAGTCGGCTTGTGGCAAAATGTTCCAAACACACCCCATGCACAACTCCACCGGGGAAGGTGCCAGAAAGGAGTTCTCCTGGTAGTTTTTACATTGCTCCGGTAGGCATCTGAAAGACACCACAAAAGTTGTACTACCTGCTTTCTGGGCTGAGATGGGGAACAGCTGAATTTTGGAGTCGGCTGGTGACAAAATGTTCCAAACACACCCCATGCACAACTCCACCGGGGAAGGTGCCAGACAGGAGTTCTCCTGGTAGTTTTTACATTGCTCTGGTAGGCACCTCAAAGACACCACAAAAGTTGTTCTACCTGCTTTCTGGGCTGAGATGGGGAACAGATGAATTTTGGACTCGGCCGGTGACAAAATGTTCCAAACACACCCCATGCACAACTCCACCACGGAAGGTGCCAGACAGGAGTTCTGTTGGTAGATTTTACACTACCTTGGTAGGCAGCTGAAAGGCACCACAAAAGTTGTTCTACCTGCTTTCTGGGCTGAGATGGGGAACCGCTGAATTTTGGACTCGGCCGGTGACAAAATGTTCCAAACACACCCCCTGCACAACTCCACCGGGGAAGGTGCCAGACAGGAGTTCTGTTGGTAGATTTTACACTACCTTGGTAGGCATCAAAAAGACACTACAAAAGTTGTTCTACCTGCTTTCTGGGCTGAGATGGGGAACAGCTGAATTTTGGAGTCGGCTGGTGGCAAAATGTTCCAAACACACCCCATGCACAACTCCACCGGGGAAGGTGCCAGACAGGAGTTCTCTTGATAGCTTTTACATTGCTCTGGTAGGCACCTCAAAGACACCACAAAACTTGTTCTACCTGCTTTCTGGGCTGAGATGGGGAACCGCTCAATTTTGGAGTCGGCTGGTGACAAAATGTTCCAAACACACCCCCTGCACAACTCCACCGGGGAAGGTGCCAGACAGGAGTTCTCTTGGTAGATTTTACACTACCTTGGTAGGCAGCTGAAAGGCACCACAAAAGTTGTTCTTCCTGCTTTCTGGGCTGAGATGGGGAACCGCTGATATTTGGAGTCGGCTGGTGACAAAATGTTCCAAACACACCCCCTGCACAACTCCACCGGGGAAGGTACCAGACAGGAGTTCTGTTGGTAGATTTTACACTACCTTGGTAGGCATCTAAAAGACACCACAAAAGATGTTCTACCTGCTTTCTGGGCTGAGATGGGGAACCGCTGAATTTTGGAGTCGGCCGGTGACAAAATGTTCCAAACACACCCCCTGCACAACTCCACCGGGGAAGGTGCCAGACAGGAGTTCTGTTGGTAGATTTTACACTACCTTGGTAGGCATCAAAAAGACACTACAAAAGTTGTTCTACCTGCTTTCTGGGCTGAGATGGGGAACCGCTGAATTTTGGACTCGGCCGGTGACAAAATGTTCCAAACACACCCCATGCACAACTCCACCACGGAAGGTGCCAGACAGGAGTTCTCCTGGTAGTTTTTACATTGCTCTGGTAGGCACCTCAAAGACACCACAAAAGTTGTTCTACCTGCTTTCTGGGCTGAGATGGGGAACCGCTGAATTTTGGAGTCGGCCGGTGACAAAATGTTCCAAACACACCCCATGCACAACTCCACCGGGGAAGGTGCCAGACAGGAGTTCTGTTGGTAGATTTTACACTACCTTGGTAGGCATCAAAAAGACACTACAAAAGTTGTTCTACCTGCTTTCTGGGCTGAGATGGGGAACAGCTGAATTTTGGAGTCGGCTGGTGACAAAATGTTCCAAACACACCCCATGCACAACTCCACCGGGGAAGGTGCCAGAAAGGAGTTCTCCTGGTAGTTTTTACATTGCTCCGGTAGGCATCTGAAAGACACCACAAAAGTTGTTCTACCTGCTTTCTGGGCTGAGATGGGGAACCGCTGAATTTTGGAGTCGGCTGGTGACAAAATGTTCCAAACACACCCCCTGCACAACTCCACCGGGGAAGGTGCCAGACAGGAGTTCTGTTGGTAGATTTTACACTACCTTGGTAGGCAGCTGAAAGGCACCAAAAAAGTTGTTCTTCCTGCTTTCTGGGCTGAGATGGGGAACCGCTGATATTTGGAGTCGGCTGGTGACAAAATGTTCCAAACACACCCCCTGCACAACTCCACCGGGGAAGGTGCCAGACAGGAGTTCTCCTGGTAGTTTTTACATTGCTCCGGTAGGCATCTGAAAGACACCACAAAAGTTGTACTACCTGCTTTCTGGGCTGAGATGGGGAACAGCTGAATTTTGGAGTCGGCTGGTGACAAAATGTTCCAAACACACCCCATGCACAACTCCACCGGGGAAGGTGCCAGACAGGAGTTCTGTTGGTAGATTTTACACTACCTTGGTAGGCAGCTGAAAGGCACCACAAAAGTTGTTCTTCCTGCTTTCTGGGCTGAGATGGGGAACCGCTGATATTTGGAGTCGGCTGGTGACAAAATGTTCCAAACACACCCCCTGCACAACTCCACCGGGGAAGGTGCCAGACAGGAGTTCTGTTGGTAGATTTTACACTACCTTGGTAGGCAGCTGAAAGGCACCACAAAAGTTGTTCTTCCTGCTTTCTGGGCTGAGATGGGGAACCGCTGAATTTTGGACTCGGCTTGTGGCAAAATGTTCCAAACACACCCCATGCACAACTCCACCGGGGAAGGTGCCAGAAAGGAGTTCTCCTGGTAGTTTTTACATTGCTCCGGTAGGCATCTGAAAGACACCACAAAAGATGTTCTACCTGCTTTCTGGGCTGAGATGGGGAACCGCTGATATTTGGAGTCGGCTGGTGGCAAAATGTTCCAAACACACCCCCTGCACAACTCCACCGGGGAAGGTGCCAGACAGGAGTTCTCTTGGTAGATTTTACACTACCTTGGTAGGCATCAAAAAGACACTACAAAAGTTGTTCTACCTGCTTTCTGGGCTGAGGTGGGGAACAGATGAATTTTGCACTCGGCTGGTGACAAAATGTTCCAAACACACCCCCTGCACAAATCCACCGGGGAAGGTGCCAGACAGGAGTTCTCCTGGTAGTTTTTACATTGCTCCGGTAGGCATCTGAAAGACACCACAAAAGTTGTTCTACCTGCTTTCTGGGCTGAGATGGGGAACCGCTGAATTTTGGAGTCGGCCGGTGACAAAATGTTCCAAACACACCCCATGCACAACTCCACCGGGGAAGGTGCCAGACAGGAGTTCTCTTGGTAGATTTTACATTGCTCTGGTAGGCACCTCAAAGACACCACAAAAGTTGTTCTACCTGCTTTCTGGGCTGAGATGGGGAAGAGCTGAATTTTGGACTCGGCTGGTGACAAAATGTTCCAAACACACCCCATGCACAACTCCACCGGGGAAGGTGCCAGACAGGAGTTCTGTTGGTAGATTTTACACTACCTTGGTAGGCATCAAAAAGACACCACAAAAGTTGTTCTACCTGCTTTCTGGGCTGAGATGGGGAACCGCTCAATTTTGGAGTCGGCTGGTGACAAAATGTTCCAAACACACCCCATGCACAACTCCACCGGGGAAGGTGCCAGACAGGAGTTCTCCTGGTAGTTTTTACATTGCTCTGGTATGCACCCCAAAGACACCACAAAAGTTGTTCTATCTGCTTTCTGGGCTGAGATGGGGAATCGCTGAATTTTGGAGTCGGCTGGTGACAAAATGTTCCAAACACACCCCCTGCACAACTCCACCGGGGAAGGTGCCAGACAGGAGTTCTCTTAGTAGTTTTTACACTACCTTGGTAGGCATCTGAAAGACACCACAAAAGTTGTTCTACCTGCTTTCTGGGCTGAGATGGGGAACCGCTGAATTTTGGACTCGGCCGGTGACAAAATGTTCCAAACACACCCCCTGCACAACTCCACCGGGGAAGGTGCCAGACAGGAGTTCTGTTGGTAGATTTTTACACTACCTTGGTAGGCATCAAAAAGACACTACAAAAGTTGTTCTACCTGCTTTCTGGGCTGAGATGGGGAACAGCTGAATTTTGGAGTCGGCTGGTGGCAAAATGTTCCAAACACACCCCATGCACAACTCCACCGGGGAAGGTGCCAGACAGGAGTTCTCTTGATAGCTTTTACATTGCTCTGGTAGGCACCTCAAAGACACCACAAAAGTTGTTCTACCTGCTTTCTGGGCTGAGATGGGGAACCGCTGAATTTTGGAGTCGGCTGGTGACAAAATGTTCCAAACACACCCCCTGCACAACTCCACCGGGGAAGGTGCCAGACAGGAGTTCTGTTGGTAGATTTTACACTACCTTGGTAGGCAGCTGAAAGGCACCACAAAAGTTGTACTACCTGCTTTCTGGGCTGAGATGGGGAACCGCTGATATTTGGAGTCGGCTGGTGACAAAATGTTCCAAACACACCCCCTGCACAACTCCACCGGGGAAGGTGCCAGACAGGAGTTCTGTTGGTAGATTTTACACTACCTTGGTAGGCAGCTGAAAGGCACCACAAAAGTTGTTCTTCCTGCTTTCTGGGCTGAGATGGGGAACCGCTGAATTTTGGACTCGGCTTGTGGCAAAATGTTCCAAACACACCCCATGCACAACTCCACCGGGGAAGGTGCCAGGCAGGAGTTCTCCTGGTAGTTTTTACATTGCTCCGGTAGGCATCTGAAAGACACCACAAAAGTTGTACTACCTGCTTTCTGGGCTGAGATGGGGAACAGCTGAATTTTGGAGTCGGCTGGTGACAAAATGTTCCAAACACACCCCATGCACAACTCCACCGGGGAAGGTGCCAGACAGGAGTTCTCCTGGTAGTTTTTACATTGCTCTGGTAGGCACCTCAAAGACACCACAAAAGTTGTTCTACCTGCTTTCTGGGCTGAGATGGGGAACAGATGAATTTTGGACTCGGCCGGTGACAAAATGTTCCAAACACACCCCATGCACAACTCCACCACGGAAGGTGCCAGACAGGAGTTCTGTTGGTAGATTTTACACTACCTTGGTAGGCAGCTGAAAGGCACCACAAAAGTTGTTCTACCTGCTTTCTGGGCTGAGATGGGGAACCGCTGAATTTTGGACTCGGCCGGTGACAAAATGTTCCAAACACACCCCCTGCACAACTCCACCGGGGAAGGTGCCAGACAGGAGTTCTGTTGGTAGATTTTACACTACCTTGGTAGGCATCAAAAAGACACTACAAAAGTTGTTCTACCTGCTTTCTGGGCTGAGATGGGGAACCGCTGAATTTTGGAGTCGGCTGGTGGCAAAATGTTCCAAACACACCCCATGCACAACTCCACCGGGGAAGGTGCCAGACATGAGTTCTCTTGATAGCTTTTACATTGCTCTGGTAGGCACCTCAAAGACACCACAAAACTTGTTCTACCTGCTTTCTGGGCTGAGATGGGGAACCGCTCAATTTTGGAGTCGGCTGGTGACAAAATGTTCCAAACACACCCCCTGCACAACTCCACCGGGGAAGGTGCCAGACAGGAGTTCTCTTGGTAGATTTTACACTACCTTGGTAGGCAGCTGAAAGGCACCACAAAAGTTGTTCTTCCTGCTTTCTGGGCTGAGATGGGGAACCGCTGATATTTGGAGTCGGCTGGTGACAAAATGTTCCAAACACACCCCCTGCACAACTCCACCGGGGAAGGTACCAGACAGGAGTTCTGTTGGTAGATTTTACACTACCTTGGTAGGCAGCTGAAAGGCACCACAAAAGTTGTTCTTCCTGCTTTCTGGGCTGAGATGGGGAACCGCTGAATTTTGGACTCGGCTTGTGGCAAAATGTTACAAACACACCCCATGCACAACTCCACCGGGGAAGGTGCCAGACAGGAGTTCTCCTGGTAGTTTTTACATTGCTCCGGTAGGCATCTGAAAGACACCACAAAAGTTGTACTACCTGCTTTCTGGGCTGAGATGGGGAACAGCTGAATTTTGGAGTCGGCTGGTGACAAAATGTTCCAAACACACCCCATGCACAACTCCACCGGGGAAGGTGCCAGACAGGAGTTCTCTTGCTAGTTTTTACACTACCTTGGTAGGCATCTAAAAGACACCACAAAAGATGTTCTACCTGCTTTCTGGGCTGAGATGGGGAACCGCTGAATTTTGGACTCGGCCGGTGACAAAATGTTCCAAACACACCCCCTGCACAACTCCACCGGGGAAGGTGCCAGACAGGAGTTCTGTTGGTAGATTTTACACTACCTTGGTAGGCATCAAAAAGACACTACAAAAGTTGTTCTACCTGCTTTCTGGGCTGAGATGGGGAACCGCTGAATTTTGGACTCGGCCGGTGACAAAATGTTCCAAACACACCCCATGCACAACTCCACCACGGAAGGTGCCAGACAGGAGTTCTCCTGGTAGTTTTTACATTGCTCTGGTAGGCACCTCAAAGACACCACAAAAGTTGTTCTACCTGCTTTCTGGGCTGAGATGGGGAACCGCTGAATTTTGGAGTCGGCCGGTGACAAAATGTTCCAAACACACCCCATGCACAACTCCACCGGGGAAGGTGCCAGACAGGAGTTCTGTTGGTAGATTTTACACTACCTTGGTAGGCATCAAAAAGACACTACAAAAGTTGTTCTACCTGCTTTCTGGGCTGAGATGGGGAACAACTGAATTTTGGAGTCGGCTGGTGACAAAATGTTCCAAACACACCCCATGCACAACTCCACCGGGGAAGGTGCCAGAAAGGAGTTCTCCTGGTAGTTTTTACATTGCTCCGGTAGGCATCTGAAAGACACCACAAAAGTTGTTCTACCTGCTTTCTGGGCTGAGATGGGGAACCGCTGAATTTTGGAGTCGGCTGGTGACAAAATGTTCCAAACACACCCCCTGCACAACTCCACCGGGGAAGGTGCCAGACAGGAGTTCTGTTGGTAGATTTTACACTACCTTGGTAGGCAGCTGAAAGGCACCAAAAAAGTTGTTCTTCCTGCTTTCTGGGCTGAGATGGGGAACCGCTGATATTTGGAGTCGGCTGGTGACAAAATGTTCCAAACACACCCCCTGCACAACTCCACCGGGGAAGGTGCCAGACAGGAGTTCTCCTGGTAGTTTTTACATTGCTCCGGTAGGCATCTGAAAGACACCACAAAAGTTGTACTACCTGCTTTCTGGGCTGAGATGGGGAACAGCTGAATTTTGGAGTCGGCTGGTGACAAAATGTTCCAAACACACCCCATGCACAACTCCACCGGGGAAGGTGCCAGACAGGAGTTCTCTTGATAGTTTTTACACTACCTTGGTAGGCATCTAAAAGACACCACAAAAGATGTTCTACCTGCTTTCTGGGCTGAGATGGGGAACCGCTGAATTTTGGACTCGGCCGGTGACAAAATGTTCCAAACACACCCCCTGCACAACTCCACCGGGGAAGGTGCCAGACAGGAGTTCTGTTGGTAGATTTTACACTACCTTGGTAGGCATCAAAAAGACACTACAAAAGTTGTTCTACCTGCTTTCTGGGCTGAGATGGGGAACCGCTGAATTTTGGACTCGGCCGGTGACAAAATGTTCCAAACACACCCCATGCACAACTCCACCACGGAAGGTGCCAGACAGGAGTTCTCTTGGTAGATTTTACACTACCTTGGTAGGCATCAAAAAGACACTACAAAAGTTGTTCTACCTGCTTTCTGGGCTGAGATGGGGAATCGCTGAATTTTGGAGTCGGCTGGTGACAAAATGTTCCAAACACACCCCCTGCACAACTCCACCGGGGAAGGTGCCAGACAGGAGTTCTGTTGGTAGATTTTACACTACCTTGGTAGGCATCTGAAAGACACCACAAAAGTTGTTCTACCTGCTTTCTGGGCTGAGATGGGGAAACGCTGAATTTTGGACTCGGCCGGTGACAAAATGTTCCAAACACACCCCCTGCACAACTCCACCGGGGAAGGTGCCAGACAGGAGTTCTGTTGGTAGATTTTACACTACCTTGGTAGGCATCAAAAAGACACTACAAATGTTGTTCTACCTGCTTTCTGGGCTGAGATGGGGAACAGCTGAATTTTGGACTCGGCTGGTGGCAAAATGTTCCAAACACACCCCCTGCACAACTCCACCGCGGAAGGTGCCAGACAGGAGTTCTGTTGGTAGATTTTACACTACCTTGGTAGGCATCAAAAAGACACTACAAAAGTTGTTCTACCTGCTTTCTGGGCTGAGATGGGGAACCGCTGAATTTTGGACTCGGCCGGTGACAAAATGTTCCAAACACACCCCATGCACAACTCCACCGGGGAAGGTGCCAGACAGGAGTTCTCTTGGTAGATTTTACACTACCTTGGTAGGCATCAAAAAGACACTACAAAAGTTGTTCTACCTGCTTTCTGGGCTGAGATGGGGAATCGCTGAATTTTGGAGTCGGCTGGTGACAAAATGTTCCAAACACACCCCCTGCACAACTCCACCGGGGAAGGTGCCAGACAGGAGTTCTGTTGGTAGATTTTACACTACCTTGGTAGGCATCTGAAAGACACCACAAAAGTTGTTCTACCTGCTTTCTGGGCTGAGATGGGGAAACGCTGAATTTTGGACTCGGCCGGTGACAAAATGTTCCAAACACACCCCCTGCACAACTCCACCGGGGAAGGTGCCAGACAGGAGTTCTGTTGGTAGATTTTACACTACCTTGGTAGGCATCAAAAAGACACTACAAATGTTGTTCTACCTGCTTTCTGGGCTGAGATGGGGAACAGCTGAATTTTGGACTCGGCTGGTGGCAAAATGTTCCAAACACACCCCATGCACAACTCCACCGGGGAAGGTGCCAGACAGGAGTTCTCTTGATAGCTTTTACATTGCTCTGGTAGGCACCTCAAAGACACCACAAAAGTTGTTCTACCTGCTTTCTGGGCTGAGATGGGGAACCGCTGAATTTTGGAGTCGGCTGGTGACAAAATATTCCAAACACACCCCCTGCACAACTCCACCGGGGAAGGTGCCAGACAGGAGTTCTCTTAGTAGTTTTTACACTACCTTGGTAGGCATCTGAAAGACACCACAAAAGTTGTTCTACCTGCTTTCTGGGCTGAGATGGGGAACCGCTGAATTTTGGACTCGGCCGGTGACAAAATGTTCCAAACACACCCCCTGCACAACTCCACCGGGGAAGGTGCCAGACAGGAGTTCTGTTGGTAGATTTTACACTACCTTGGTAGGCATCAAAAAGACACTACAAAAGTTGTTCTACCTGCTTTCTGGGCTGAGATGGGGAACAGCTGAATTTTGCAGTCGGCTGGTGGCAAAATGTTCCAAACACACCCCATGCACAACTCCACCGGGGAAGGTGCCAGACAGGAGTTCTCTTGATAGCTTTTACATTGCTCTGGTAGGCACCTCAAAGACACCACAAAAGTTGTTCTACCTGCTTTCTGGGCTGAGATGGGGAACAGCTGAATTTTGGAGTCGGCCGGTGACAAAATGTTCCAAACACACCCCCTGCACAACTCCACCGGGGAAGGTGCCAGACAGGAGTTCTGTTGGTAGATTTTACATTACCTTGGTAGGCAGCTGAAAGGCACCACAAAAGTTGTTCTTCCTGCTTTCTGGGCTGAGATGGGGAACCGCTGATATTTGGAGTCGGCTGGTGACAAAATGTTCCAAACACACCCCATGCACAACTCCACCGGGGAAGGTGCCAGACAGGAGTTCTCTTGATAGTTTTTACACTACCTTGGTAGGCATCTAAAAGACACCACAAAAGATGTTCTACCTGCTTTCTGGGCTGAGATGGGGAACCGCTGAATTTTGGAGTCGGCCGGTGACAAAATGTTCCAAACACACCCCCTGCACAACTCCACCGGGGAAGGTGCTAGACAGGAGTTCTGTTGGTAGATTTTACACTACCTTGGTAGGCATCTAAAAGACACTACAAAAGTTGTTCTTCCTGCTTTCTGGGCTGAGATGGGGAACAGCTGAATTTTGGAGTCGGCTGGTGGCAAAATGTTCCAAACACACCCCATGCACAACTCCACCGGGGAAGGTGCCAGACAGGAGTTCTCCTGGTAGTTTTTACATTGCACTGGTAGGCACCTCAAAGACACCACAAAACTTGTTCTATCTGCTTTCTGGGCTGAGATGGGGAACCGCTGAATTTTGGACTCGGCCGGTGACAAAATGTTCCAAACACACCCCCTGCACAACTCCACCACGGAAGGTGCCAGACAGGAGTTCTCCTGGTAGTTTTTACATTGCTCTGGTAGGCACCTCAAAGACACCACAAAAGTTGTTCTACCTGCTTTCTGGACTGAGATGGGGAAGAGCTGAATTTTGGACTCGGCTGGTGACAAAATGTTCCAAACACACCCCCTGCACAACTCCACCGGGGAAGGTGCCAGACAGGAGTTCTGTTGGTAGATTTTACACTACCTTGGTAGGCATCAAAAAGACACCACAAAAGTTGTTCTACCTGCTTTCTGGGCTGAGATGGGGAACCGCTGAATTTTGGACTCGGCCGGTGACAAAATGTTCCAAACACACCCCCTGCACAACTCCACCGGGGAAGGTGCCAGACAGGAGTTCTGTTGGTAGATTTTACACTACCTTGGTAGGCATCAAAAAGACACTACAAAAGTTGTTCTACCTGCTTTCTGGGCTGAGATGGGGAACAGCTGAATTTTGGAGTCGGCTGGTGGCAAAATGTTCCAAACACACCCCATGCACAACTCCACCGGGGAAGGTGCCAGACAGGAGTTCTCTTGGTAGATTTTACACTACCTTGGTAGGCATCAAAAAGACACTACAAAAGTTGTTCTACCTGCTTTCTGGGCTGAGATGGGGAATCGCTGAATTTTGGAGTCGGCTGGTGACAAAATGTTCCAAACACACCCCCTGCACAACTCCACCGGGGAAGGTGCCAGACAGGAGTTCTGTTGGTAGATTTTACACTACCTTGGTAGGCATCTGAAAGACACCACAAAAGTTGTTCTACCTGCTTTCTGGGCTGAGATGGGGAAACGCTGAATTTTGGACTCGGCCGGTGACAAAATGTTCCAAACACACCCCCTGCACAACTCCACCGGGGAAGGTGCCAGACAGGAGTTCTGTTGGTAGATTTTACACTACCTTGGTAGGCATCAAAAAGACACTACAAATGTTGTTCTACCTGCTTTCTGGGCTGAGATGGGGAACAGCTGAATTTTGGACTCGGCTGGTGGCAAAATGTTCCAAACACACCCCATGCACAACTCCACCGGGGAAGGTGCCAGACAGGAGTTCTCTTGATAGCTTTTACATTGCTCTGGTAGGCACCTCAAAGACACCACAAAAGTTGTTCTACCTGCTTTCTGGGCTGAGATGGGGAACCGCTGAATTTTGGAGTCGGCTGGTGACAAAATATTCCAAACACACCCCCTGCACAACTCCACCGGGGAAGGTGCCAGACAGGAGTTCTCTTAGTAGTTTTTACACTACCTTGGTAGGCATCTGAAAGACACCACAAAAGTTGTTCTACCTGCTTTCTGGGCTGAGATGGGGAACCGCTGAATTTTGGACTCGGCCGGTGACAAAATGTTCCAAACACACCCCCTGCACAACTCCACCGGGGAAGGTGCCAGACAGGAGTTCTGTTGGTAGATTTTACACTACCTTGGTAGGCATCAAAAAGACACTACAAAAGTTGTTCTACCTGCTTTCTGGGCTGAGATGGGGAACAGCTGAATTTTGCAGTCGGCTGGTGGCAAAATGTTCCAAACACACCCCATGCACAACTCCACCGGGGAAGGTGCCAGACAGGAGTTCTCTTGATAGCTTTTACATTGCTCTGGTAGGCACCTCAAAGACACCACAAAAGTTGTTCTACCTGCTTTCTGGGCTGAGATGGGGAACAGCTGAATTTTGGAGTCGGCCGGTGACAAAATGTTCCAAACACACCCCCTGCACAACTCCACCGGGGAAGGTGCCAGACAGGAGTTCTGTTGGTAGATTTTACATTACCTTGGTAGGCAGCTGAAAGGCACCACAAAAGTTGTTCTTCCTGCTTTCTGGGCTGAGATGGGGAACCGCTGATATTTGGAGTCGGCTGGTGACAAAATGTTCCAAACACACCCCATGCACAACTCCACCGGGGAAGGTGCCAGACAGGAGTTCTCTTGATAGTTTTTACACTACCTTGGTAGGCATCTAAAAGACACCACAAAAGATGTTCTACCTGCTTTCTGGGCTGAGATGGGGAACCGCTGAATTTTGGAGTCGGCCGGTGACAAAATGTTCCAAACACACCCCCCTGCACAACTCCACCGGGGAAGGTGCTAGACAGGAGTTCTGTTGGTAGATTTTACACTACCTTGGTAGGCATCTAAAAGACACTACAAAAGTTGTTCTTCCTGCTTTCTGGGCTGAGATGGGGAACAGCTGAATTTTGGAGTCGGCTGGTGGCAAAATGTTCCAAACACACCCCATGCACAACTCCACCGGGGAAGGTGCCAGACAGGAGTTCTCCTGGTAGTTTTTACATTGCACTGGTAGGCACCTCAAAGACACCACAAAACTTGTTCTATCTGCTTTCTGGGCTGAGATGGGGAACCGCTGAATTTTGGACTCGGCCGGTGACAAAATGTTCCAAACACACCCCCTGCACAACTCCACCACGGAAGGTGCCAGACAGGAGTTCTCCTGGTAGTTTTTACATTGCTCTGGTAGGCACCTCAAAGACACCACAAAAGTTGTTCTACCTGCTTTCTGGACTGAGATGGGGAAGAGCTGAATTTTGGACTCGGCTGGTGACAAAATGTTCCAAACACACCCCCTGCACAACTCCACCGGGGAAGGTGCCAGACAGGAGTTCTGTTGGTAGATTTTACACTACCTTGGTAGGCATCAAAAAGACACCACAAAAGTTGTTCTACCTGCTTTCTGGGCTGAGATGGGGAACCGCTGAATTTTGGACTCGGCCGGTGACAAAATGTTCCAAACACACCCCCTGCACAACTCCACCGGGGAAGGTGCCAGACAGGAGTTCTGTTGGTAGATTTTACACTACCTTGGTAGGCATCAAAAAGACACTACAAAAGTTGTTCTACCTGCTTTCTGGGCTGAGATGGGGAACAGCTGAATTTTGGAGTCGGCTGGTGGCAAAATGTTCCAAACACACCCCATGCACAACTCCACCGGGGAAGGTGCCAGAAAGGAGTTCTCCTGGTAGTTTTTACATTGCTCCGGTAGGCATCTGAAAGACACCACAAAAGTTGTTCTACCTGCTTTCTGGGCTGAGATGGGGAACCGCTGAATTTTGGAGTCGGCTGGTGACAAAATGTTCCAAACACACCCCCTGCACAACTCCACCGGGGAAGGTGCCAGACAGGAGTTCTGTTGGTAGATTTTACACTACCTTGGTAGGCAGCTGAAAGGCACCACAAAAGTTGTTCTTCCTGCTTTCTGGGCTGAGATGGGGAACCGCTGATATTTGGAGTCGGCTGGTGACAAAATGTTCCAAACACACCCCCTGCACAACTCCACCGGGGAAGGTACCAGACAGGAGTTCTGTTGGTAGATTTTACACTACCTTGGTAGGCAGCTGAAAGGCACCACAAAAGTTGTTCTTCCTGCTTTCTGGGCTGAGATGGGGAACCGCTGAATTTTGGAGTCGGCTTGTGGCAAAATGTTACAAACACACCCCATGCACAACTCCACCGGGGAAGGTGCCAGAAAGGAGTTCTCCTGGTAGTTTTTACACTACCTTGGTAGGCATTTGAAAGGCACCACAAAAGTTGTTCTTCCTGCTTTCTGGGCTGAGATGGGGAAACGCTGAATTTTGGAGTCGGCCGGTGACAAAATGTTCCAAACACACCCCCTGCACAACTCCACCGGGGAAGGTGCCAGACAGGAGTTCTGTTGGTAGATTTTACACTACCTTGGTAGGCATCTAAAAGACACCACAAAAGTTGTTCTACCTGCTTTCTGGGCTGAGATGGGGAACAGCTGAATTTTGGAGTCGGCTGGTGACAAAATGTTCCAAACACACCCCATGCACAACTCCACCGGGGAAGGTGCCAGACAGGAGTTCTCTTGATAGTTTTTACACTACCTTGGTAGGCATCTAAAAGACACCACAAAAGATGTTCTACCTGCTTTCTGGGCTGAGATGGGGAACCGCTGAATTTTGGACTAGGCCGGTGACAAAATGTTCCAAACACACCCCCTGCACAACTCCACCGGGGAAGGTGCCAGACAGGAGTTCTCTTGGTAGATTTTACACTACCTTGGTAGGCATCAAAAAGACACTACAAAAGTTGTTCTACCTGCTTTCTGGGCTGAGATGGGGAACCGCTGAATTTTGGACTCGGCCGGTGACAAAATGTTCCAAACACACCCCATGCACAACTCCACCACGGAAGGTGCCAGAAAGGAGTTCTCCTGGTAGTTTTTACATTGCTCTGGTAGGCACCTCAAAGACACCACAAAACTTGTTCTATCTGCTTTCTGGGCTGAGATGGGGAATCGCTGAATTTTGGACTCGGCCGGTGACAAAATGTTCCAAACACACCCCCTGCACAACTCCACCGGGGAAGGTGCCAGACAGGAGTTCTCTTAGTAGTTTTTACACTACCTTGGTAGGCATCTGAAAGACACCACAAAAGTTGTTCTACCTGCTTTCTGGGCTGAGATGGGGAACCGCTGAATTTTGGACTCGGCCGGTGACAAAATGTTCCAAACACACCCCCTGCACAACTCCACCGGGGAAGGTGCCAGACAGGAGTTCTCTTGGTAGATTTTACACTACCTTGGTAGGCATCAAAAAGACACTACAAAAGTTGTTCTACCTGCTTTCTGGGCTGAGATGGGGAACAGCTGAATTTTGGAGTCGGCTGGTGGCAAAATGTTCAGACACACCCCATGCACAACTCCACCGGGGAAGGTGCCAGAAAGGAGTTCTCCTGGTAGTTTTTACATTGCTCCGGTAGGCATCTGAAAGACACCACAAAAGTTGTTCTACCTGCTTTCTGGGCTGAGATGGGGAACCGCTGAATTTTGGAGTCGGCTGGTGACAAAATGTTCCAAACACACCCCCTGCACAACTCCACCGGGGAAGGTGCCAGACAGGAGTTCTGTTGGTAGATTTTACACTACCTTGGTAGGCAGCTGAAAGGCACCACAAAAGTTGTTCTTCCTGCTTTCTGGGCTGAGATGGGGAACCGCTGATATTTGGAGTCGGCTGGTGACAAAATGTTCCAAACACACCCCCTGCACAACTCCACCGGGGAAGGTACCAGACAGGAGTTCTGTTGGTAGATTTTACACTACCTTGGTAGGCAGCTGAAAGGCACCACAAAAGTTGTTCTTCCTGCTTTCTGGGCTGAGATGGGGAACCGCTGAATTTTGGACTCGGCTTGTGGCAAAATGTTCCAAACACACCCCATGCACAACTCCACCGGGGAAGGTGCCAGAAAGGAGTTCTCCTGGTAGTTTTTACATTGCTCCGGTAGGCATCTGAAAGACACCACAAAAGTTGTACTACCTGCTTTCTGGGCTGAGATGGGGAACCGCTGAATTTTGGAGTCGGCTTGTGGCAAAATGTTACAAACACACCCCATGCACAACTCCACCGGGGAAGGTGCCAGAAAGGAGTTCTCCTGGTAGTTTTTACACTACCTTGGTAGGCATTTGAAAGGCACCACAAAAGTTGTTCTTCCTGCTTTCTGGGCTGAGATGGGGAAACGCTGAATTTTGGAGTCGGCCGGTGACAAAATGTTCCAAACACACCCCCTGCACAACTCCACCGGGGAAGGTGCCAGACAGGAGTTCTGTTGGTAGATTTTACACTACCTTGGTAGGCATCTAAAAGACACCACAAAAGTTGTTCTACCTGCTTTCTGGGCTGAGATGGGGAACAGCTGAATTTTGGAGTCGGCTGGTGACAAAATGTTCCAAACACACCCCATGCACAACTCCACCGGGGAAGGTGCCAGACAGGAGTTCTCTTGATAGTTTTTACACTACCTTGGTAGGCATCTAAAAGACACCACAAAAGATGTTCTACCTGCTTTCTGGGCTGAGATGGGGAACCGCTGAATTTTGGACTCGGCCGGTGACAAAATGTTCCAAACACACCCCCTGCACAACTCCACCGGGGAAGGTGCCAGACAGGAGTTCTCTTGGTAGATTTTACACTACCTTGGTAGGCATCAAAAAGACACTACAAAAGTTGTTCTACCTGCTTTCTGGGCTGAGATGGGGAACCGCTGAATTTTGGACTCGGCCGGTGACAAAATGTTCCAAACACACCCCATGCACAACTCCACCACGGAAGGTGCCAGAAAGGAGTTCTCCTGGTAGTTTTTACATTGCTCTGGTAGGCACCTCAAAGACACCACAAAACTTGTTCTATCTGCTTTCTGGGCTGAGATGGGGAATCGCTGAATTTTGGACTCGGCCGGTGACAAAATGTTCCAAACACACCCCCTGCACAACTCCACCGGGGAAGGTGCCAGACAGGAGTTCTCTTAGTAGTTTTTACACTACCTTGGTAGGCATCTGAAAGACACCACAAAAGTTGTTCTACCTGCTTTCTGGGCTGAGATGGGGAACCGCTGAATTTTGGAGTCGGCCGGTGACAAAATGTTCCAAACACACCCCCTGCACAACTCCACCGGGGAAGGTGCCAGACAGGAGTTCTCTTGGTAGATTTTACACTACCTTGGTAGGCATCAAAAAGACACTACAAAAGTTGTTCTACCTGCTTTCTGGGCTGAGATGGGGAACAGCTGAATTTTGGAGTCGGCTGGTGGCAAAATGTTCAGACACACCCCATGCACAACTCCACCGGGGAAGGTGCCAGAAAGGAGTTCTCCTGGTAGTTTTTACATTGCTCCGGTAGGCATCTGAAAGACACCACAAAAGTTGTTCTACCTGCTTTCTGGGCTGAGATGGGGAACCGCTGAATTTTGGAGTCGGCTGGTGACAAAATGTTCCAAACACACCCCCTGCACAACTCCACCGGGGAAGGTGCCAGACAGGAGTTCTGTTGGTAGATTTTACACTACCTTGGTAGGCAGCTGAAAGGCACCACAAAAGTTGTTCTTCCTGCTTTCTGGGCTGAGATGGGGAACCGCTGATATTTGGAGTCGGCTGGTGACAAAATGTTCCAAACACACCCCCTGCACAACTCCACCGGGGAAGGTACCAGACAGGAGTTCTGTTGGTAGATTTTACACTACCTTGGTAGGCAGCTGAAAGGCACCACAAAAGTTGTTCTTCCTGCTTTCTGGGCTGAGATGGGGAACCGCTGAATTTTGGACTCGGCTTGTGGCAAAATGTTCCAAACACACCCCATGCACAACTCCACCGGGGAAGGTGCCAGACAGGAGTTCTCCTGGTAGTTTTTACATTGCTCCGGTAGGCATCTGAAAGACACCACAAAAGTTGTACTACCTGCTTTCTGGGCTGAGATGGGGAACAGCTGAATTTTGGAGTCGGCTGGTGACAAAATGTTCCAAACACACCCCATGCACAACTCCACCGGGGAAGGTGCCAGACAGGAGTTCTCTTGATAGTTTTTACACTACCTTGGTAGGCATCTAAAAGACACCACAAAAGATGTTCTACCTGCTTTCTGGGCTGAGATGGGGAACCGCTGAATTTTGGACTCGGCCGGTGACAAAATGTTCCAAACACACCCCCTGCACAACTCCACCGGGAAAGGTGCCAGACAGGAGTTCTCTTGGTAGATTTTACACTACCTTGGTAGGCATCAAAAAGACACTACAAAAGTTGTTCTACCTGCTTTCTGGGCTGAGATGGGGAACCGCTGAATTTTGGAGTCGGCCGGTGACAAAATGTTCCAAACACACCCCATGCACAACTCCACCACGGAAGGTGCCAGACAGGAGTTCTCCTGGTAGTTTTTACATTGCTCTGGTAGGCACCTCAAAGACACCACAAAAGTTGTTCTTCCTGCTTTCTGGGCTGAGATGGGGAACCGCTGAATTTTGGACTCGGCCGGTGACAAAATGTTCCAAACACACCCCCTGCACAACTCCACCGGGGAAGGTGCCAGACAGGAGTTCTCTTGGTAGATTTTACACTACCTTGGTAGGCATCAAAAAGACACTACAAAAGTTGTTCTACCTGCTTTCTGGGCTGAGATGGGGAACAGCTGAATTTTGGACTCGGCCGGTGACAAAATGTTCCAAACACACCCCATGCACAACTCCACCGGGGAAGGTGCCAGACAGGAGTTCTCTTGGTAGATTTTACACTACCTTGGTAGGCATCAAAAAGACACTACAAAAGTTGTTCTACCTGCTTTCTGGGCTGAGATGGGGAACAGCTGAATTTTGGAGTCGGCTGGTGGCAAAATGTTCCAAACACACCCCATGCACAACTCCACCGGGGAAGGTGCCAGACAGGAGTTCTCTTGGGAGATTTTTCACTACCTTGGTAGGCATCAAAAAGACACTACAAAAGTTGTTCTACCTGCTTTCTGGGCTGAGATGGGGAACCTCTGAATTTTGGACTCGGCCGGTGACAAAATGTTCCAAACACACCCCATGCACAACTCCACCACGGAAGGTGCCAGACAGGAGTTCTCCTGGTAGTTTTTACATTGCTCTGGTAGGCACCTCAAAGACACCACAAAACTTGTTCTATCTTCTTTCTGGGCTGAGATGGGGAATCGCTGAATTTTGGACTCGGCCGGTGACAAAATGTTCCAAACACACCCCCTGCACAACTCCACCGGGGAAGGTGCCAGACAGGAGTTCTCTTAGTAGTTTTTACACTACCTTGGTAGGCATCTGAAAGACACCACAAAAGTTGTTCTACCTGCTTTCTGGGCTGAGATGGGGAACCGCTGAATTTTGGACTCGGCCGGTGACAAAATGTTCCAAACACACCCCCTGCACAACTCCACCGGGGAAGGTGCCAGACAGGAGTTCTGTTGGTAGATTTTACACTACCTTGGTAGGCATCAAAAAGACACTACAAAAGTTGTTCTACCTGCTTTCTGGGCTGAGATGGGGAACAGCTGAATTTTGGAGTCGGCTGGTGGCAAAATGTTCCAAACACACCCCATGCACAACTCCACCGGGGAAGGTGCCAGAAAGGAGTTCTCCTGGTAGTTTTTACATTGCTCCGGTAGGCATCTGAAAGACACCACAAAAGTTGTTCTACCTGCTTTCTGGGCTGAGATGGGGAACCGCTGAATTTTGGAGTCGGCTGGTGACAAAATGTTCCAAACACACCCCCTGCACAACTCCACCGAGGAAGGTGCCAGACAGGAGTTCTCTTGGTAGTTTTTACACTACCTTGGTAGGCAGCTGAAAGGCACCACAAAAGTTGTTCTTCCTGCTTTCTGGGCTGAGATGGGGAACCGCTGAATTTTGGACTCGGCTTGTGGCAAAATGTTACAAACACACCCCATGCACAACTCCACCGGGGAAGGTGCCAGAAAGGAGTTCTCCTGGTAGTTTTTACATTGCTCCGGTAGGCATCTGAAAGACACCACAAAAGTTGTACTACCTGCTTTCTGGGCTGAGATGGGGAACAGCTGAATTTTGGAGTCGGCTGGTGACAAAATGTTCCAAACACACCCCATGCACAACTCCACCGGGGAAGGTGCCAGACAGGAGTTCTCTTGATAGTTTTTACACTACCTTGGTAGGCATCTAAAAGACACCACAAAAGATGTTCTACCTGCTTTCTGGGCTGAGATGGGGAACCGCTGAATTTTGGAGTCGGCCGGTGACAAAATGTTCCAAACACACCCCCTGCACAACTCCACCGGGGAAGGTGCCAGACAGGAGTTCTCTTGGTAGATTTTACACTACCTTGGTAGGCATCAAAAAGACACTACAAAAGTTGTTCTACCTGCTTTCTGGGCTGAGATGGGGAACAGCTGAATTTTGGACTCGGCCGGTGACAAAATGTTCCAAACACACCCCCTGCACAACTCCACTGGGGAAGGTGCCAGACAGGAGTTCTGTTGGTAGATTTTACACTACCTTGGTAGGCAGCTGAAAGGCACCACAAAAGTTGTTCTACCTGCTTTCTGGGCTGAGATGGGGAACCGCTGATATTTGGAGTCGGCTGGTGACAAAATGTTCCAAACACACCCCCTGCACAACTCCACCGGGGAAGGTGCCAGACAGGAGTTCTGTTGGTAGATTTTACACTACCTTGGTAGGCATCAAAAAGACACTACAAAAGTTGTTCTACCTGCTTTCTGGGCTGAGATGGGGAACAGCTGAATTTTGGAGTCGGCTGGTGGCAAAATGTTCCAAACACACCCCATGCACAACTCCACCGGGGAAGGTGCCAGAAAGGAGTTCTCCTGGTAGTTTTTACATTGCTCCGGTAGGCATCTGAAAGACACCACAAAAGTTGTTCTACCTGCTTTCTGGGCTGAGATGGGGAACCGCTGAATTTTGGAGTCGGCTGGTGACAAAATGTTCCAAACACACCCCCTGCACAACTCCACCGGGGAAGGTGCCAGACAGGAGTTCTGTTGGTAGATTTTACACTACCTTGGTAGGCAGCTGAAAGGCACCACAAAAGTTGTTCTTCCGGCTTTCTGGGCTGAGATGTGGAACCGCTGATATTTGGAGTCGGCTGGTGACAAAATGTTCCAAACACACCCCCTGCACAACTCCACTGGGGAAGGTACCAGACAGGAGTTCTGTTGGTAGATTTTACACTACCTTGGTAGGCAGCTGAAAGGCACCACAAAAGTTGTTCTTCCTGCTTTCTGGGCTGAGATGGGGAACCGCTGAATTTTGGACTCGGCTTGTGGCAAAATGTTACAAACACACCCCATGCACAACTCCACCGGGGAAGGTGCCAGAAAGGAGTTCTCCTGGTAGTTTTTACATTGCTCCGGTAGGCATCTGAAAGACACCACAAAAGTTGTTCTACCTGCTTTCTGGGCTGAGATGGGGAACCGCTGAATTTTGGAGTCGGCCGGTGACAAAATGTTCCAAACACACCCCCTGCACAACTCCACCGGGGAAGGTGCCAGACAGGAGTTCTCTTGGTAGATTTTACACTACCTTGGTAGGCATCAAAAAGACACTACAAAAGTTGTTCTACCTGCTTTCTGGGCTGAGATGGGGAACCGCTGAATTTTGGACTCGGCCGGTGACAAAATGTTCCAAACACACCCCATGCACAACTCCACCGGGGAAGGTGCCAGACAGGAGTTCTCTTGGTAGATTTTACACTACCTTGGTAGGCATCAAAAAGACACTACAAAAGTTGTTCTACCTGCTTTCTGGGCTGAGATGGGGAATCGCTGAATTTTGGAGTCGGCTGGTGACAAAATGTTCCAAACACACCCCCTGCACAACTCCACCGGGGAAGGTGCCAGACAGGAGTTCTCTTAGTAGTTTTTACACTACCTTGGTAGGCATCTGAAAGACACCACAAAAGTTGTTCTACCTGCTTTCTGGGCTGAGATGGGGAACCGCTGAATTTTGGACTCGGCCGGTGACAAAATGTTCCAAACACACCCCCTGCACAACTCCACCGGGGAAGGTGCCAGACAGGAGTTCTGTTGGTAGATTTTACACTACCTTGGTAGGCATCAAAAAGACACTACAAAAGTTGTTCTACCTGCTTTCTGGGCTGAGATGGGGAACAGCTGAATTTTGGAGTCGGCTGGTGGCAAAATGTTCCAAACACACCCCCTGCACAACTCCACCGGGGAAGGTGCCAGACAGGAGTTCTCTTGATAGCTTTTACATTGCTCTGGTAGGCACCTCAAAGACACCACAAAAGTTGTTCTACCTGCTTTCTGGGCTGAGATGGGGAACCGCTGAATTTTGGACTCGGCCGGTGACAAAATGTTCCAAACACACCCCCTGCACAACTCCACCGGGGAAGGTGCCAGACAGGAGTTCTGTTGGTAGATTTTACATTACCTTGGTAGGCAGCTGAAAGGCACCACAAAAGTTGTTCTTCCTGCTTTCTGGGCTGAGATGGGGAACCGCTGATATTTGGAGTCGGCTGGTGACAAAATGTTCCAAACACACCCCATGCACAACTCCACCGGGGAAGGTGCCAGACAGGAGTTCTCTTGATAGTTTTTACACTACCTTGGTAGGCATCTAAAAGACACCACAAAAGATGTTCTACCTGCTTTCTGGGCTGAGATGGGGAACCGCTGAATTTTGGAGTCGGCCGGTGACAAAATGTTCCAAACACACCCCCTGCACAACTCCACCGGGGAAGGTGCTAGACAGGAGTTCTGTTGGTAGATTTTACACTACCTTGGTAGGCATCTAAAAGACACTACAAAAGTTGTTCTTCCTGCTTTCTGGGCTGAGATGGGGAACAGCTGAATTTTGGACTCGGCTGGTGACAAAATGTTCCAAACACACCCCATGCACAACTCCACCGGGGAAGGTGCCAGACAGGAGTTCTCCTGGTAGTTTTTACATTGCTCTGGTAGGCACCTCAAAGACACCACAAAACTTGTTCTATCTGCTTTCTGGGCTGAGATGGGGAACAGCTGAATTTTGGACTCGGCCGGTGACAAAATGTTCCAAACACACCCCCTGCACAACTCCACCGGGGAAGGTGCCAGACAGGAGTTCTGTTGGTAGATTTTACACTACCTTGGTAGGCATCAAAAAGACACTACAAAAGTTGTTCTACCTGCTTTCTGGGCTGAGATGGGGAACAGCTGAATTTTGGAGTCGGCTGGTGGCAAAATGTTCCAAACACACCCCATGCACAACTCCACCGGGGAAGGTGCCAGACAGGAGTTCTGTTGGTAGATTTTACACTACCTTGGTAGGCAGCTGAAAGGCACCACAAAAGTTGTTCTTCCTGCTTTCTGGGCTGAGATGGGGAACCGCTGATATTTGGAGTCGGCTGGTGACAAAATGTTCCAAACACACCCCCTGCACAACTCCACCGGGGAAGGTACCAGACAGGAGTTCTGTTGGTAGATTTTACACTACCTTGGTAGGAAGCTGAAAGGCACCACAAAAGTTGTTCTTCCTGCTTTCTGGGCTGAGATGGGGAACCGCTGAATTTTGGACTCGGCCGGTGACAAAATGTTCCAAACACACCCCATGCACAACTCCACCACGGAAGGTGCCAGACAGGAGTTCTCCTGGTAGTTTTTACATTGCTCTGGTAGGCACCTCAAAGACACCACAAAAGTTGTTCTTCCTGCTTTCTGGGCTGAGATGGGGAACCGCTGAATTTTGGACTCGGCCGGTGACAAAATGTTCCAAACACACCCCATGCACAACTCCACCGGGGAAGGTGCCAGACAGGAGTTCTCTTGGTAGATTTTACACTACCTTGGTAGGCATCAAAAAGACACTACAAAAGTTGTTCTACCTGCTTTCTGGGCTGAGATGGGGAACCGCTCAATTTTGGACTCGGCCGGTGACAAAATGTTCCAAACACACCCCATGCACAACTCCACCGGGGAAGGTGCCAGACAGGAGTTCTCTTGGTAGATTTTACACTACCTTGGTAGGCATCAAAAAGACACTACAAAAGTTGTTCTACCTGCTTTCTGGGCTGAGATGGGGAACAGCTGAATTTTGGAGTCGGCTGGTGGCAAAATGTTCCAAAAACACCCCATGCACAACTCCACCGGGGAAGGTGCCAGACAGGAGTTCTGTTGGTAGATTTTACACTACCTTGGTAGGCAGCTGAAAGGCACCACAAAAGTTGTTCTTCCTGCTTTCTGGGCTGAGATGGGGAACCGCTGATATTTGGAGTCGGCTGGTGACAAAATGTTCCAAACACACCCCCTGCACAACTCCACCGGGGAAGGTACCAGACAGGAGTTCTGTTGGTAGATTTTACACTACCTTGGTAGGCAGCTGAAAGGCACCACAAAAGTTGTTCTTCCTGCTTTCTGGGCTGAGATGGGGAACCGCTGAATTTTGGAGTCGGCTTGTGGCAAAATGTTACAAACACACCCCATGCACAACTCCACCGGGGAAGGTGCCAGAAAGGAGTTCTCCTGGTAGTTTTTACACTACCTTGGTAGGCATTTGAAAGGCACCACAAAAGTTGTTCTTCCTGCTTTCTGGGCTGAGATGGGGAAACGCTGAATTTTGGAGTCGGCCGGTGACAAAATGTTCCAAACACACCCCCTGCACAACTCCACCGGGGAAGGTGCCAGACAGGAGTTCTGTTGGTAGATTTTACACTACCTTGGTAGGCATCTAAAAGACACCACAAAAGTTGTTCTACCTGCTTTCTGGGCTGAGATGGGGAACAGCTGAATTTTGGAGTCGGCTGGTGACAAAATGTTCCAAACACACCCCATGCACAACTCCACCGGGGAAGGTGCCAGACAGGAGTTCTCTTGATAGTTTTTACACTACCTTGGTAGGCATCTAAAAGACACCACAAAAGATGTTCTACCTGCTTTCTGGGCTGAGATGGGGAACCGCTGAATTTTGGAGTCGGCCGGTGACAAAATGTTCCAAACACACCCCCTGCACAACTCCACCGGGAAAGGTGCCAGAAAGGAGTTCTCTTGGTAGATTTTACACTACCTTGGTAGGCATCAAAAAGACACTACAAAAGTTGTTCTACCTGCTTTCTGGGCTGAGATGGGGAACCGCTGAATTTTGGACTCGGCCGGTGACAAAATGTTCCAAACACACCCCATGCACAACTCCACCACGGAAGGTGCCAGACGGGAGTTCTCCTGGTAGTTTTTACATTGCTCTGGTAGGCACCTCAAAGACACCACAAAAGTTGTTCTTCCTGCTTTCTGGGCTGAGATGGGGAACCGCTGAATTTTGCACTCGGCTGGTGACAAAATGTTCCAAACACACCCCATGCACAACTCCACCGGGGAAGGTGCCAGACAGGAGTTCTCTTGGTAGATTTTACACTACCTTGGTAGGCATCAAAAAGACACTACAAAAGTTGTTCTACCTGCTTTCTGGGCTGAGATGGGGAACCGCTCAATTTTGGACTCGGCCGGTGACAAAATGTTCCAAACACACCCCCTGCACAACTCCACCGGGGAAGGTGCCAGACAGGAGTTCTCTTGGTAGATTTTACACTACCTTGGTAGGCATCAAAAAGACACTACAAAAGTTGTTCTACCTGCTTTCTGGGCTGAGATGGGGAACAGCTGAATTTTGGAGTCAGCTGGTGGCAAAATGTTCCAAACACACCCCCTGCACAACTCCACCGGGGAAGGTGCCAGACAGGAGTTCTCCTGGTAGTTTTTACATTGCTCCGGTAGGCATCTGAAAGACACCACAAAAGTTGTACTACCTGCTTTCTGGGCTGAGATGGGGAACAGCTGAATTTTGGAGTCGGCTGGTGACAAAATGTTCCAAACACACCCCATGCACAACTCCACCGGGGAAGGTGCCAGACAGGAGTTCTGTTGGTAGATTTTACACTACCTTGGTAGGCATCTGAAAGGCACCACAAAAGTTGTTTTTCCTGCTTTCTGGGCTGAGATGGGGAACCGCTGATATTTGGAGTCGGCTGGTGACAAAATGTTCCAAACACACCCCCTGCACAACTCCACCGGGGAAGGTGCCAGACAGGAGTTCTGTTGGTAGATTTTACACTACCTTGGTAGGCAGCTGAAAGGCACCACAAAAGTTGTTCTTCCTGCTTTCTGGGCTGAGATGGGGAACCGCTGAATTTTGGACTCGGCTTGTGGCAAAATGTTACAAACACACCCCATGCACAACTCCACCGGGGAAGGTGCCAGAAAGGAGTTCTCCTGGTAGTTTTTACATTGCTCCGGTAGGCATCTGAAAGACACCACAAAAGTTGTTCTACCTGCTTTCTGGGCTGAGATGGGGAACCGCTGAATTTTGGAGTCGGCTGGTGACAAAATGTTCCAAACACACCCCCTGCACAACTCCACCGGGGAAGGTGCCAGACAGGAGTTCTGTTGGTAGATTTTACACTACCTTGGTAGGCAGCTGAAAGGCACCACAAAAGTTGTTCTTCCTGCTTTCTGGGCTGAGATGGGGAACCGCTGAATTTTGGACTCGGCCGGTGACAAAATGTTCCAAACACACCCCCTGCACAACTCCACCGGGGAAGGTGCCAGAAAGGAGTTCTCCTGGTAGTTTTTACATTGCTCCGGTAGGCATCTGAAAGACACCACAAAAGTTGTACTACCTGCTTTCTGGGCTGAGATGGGGAACAGCTGAATTTTGGAGTCGGCTGGTGACAAAATGTTCCAAACACACCCCCTGCACAACTCCACCACGGAAGGTGCCAGACAGGAGTTCTCTTGGTAGATTTTACACTACCTTGGTAGGCAGCTGAAAGGCACCACAAAAGTTGTTCTTCCTGCTTTCTGGGCTGAGATGGGGAACCGCTGAATTTTGGACTCGGCTTGTGGCAAAATGTTACAAACACACCCCATGCACAACTCCACCGGGGAAGGTGCCAGAAAGGAGTTCTCCTGGTAGTTTTTACATTGCTCCGGTAGGCATCTGAAAGACACCACAAAAGTTGTTCTACCTGCTTTCTGGGCTGAGATGGGGAACCGCTGAATTTTGGAGTCGGCTGGTGACAAAATGTTCCAAACACACCCCCTGCACAACTCCACCGGGGAAGGTGCCAGACAGGAGTTCTGTTGGTAGATTTTACACTACCTTGGTAGGCATCAAAAAGACACTACAAAAGTTGTTCTACCTGCTTTCTGGGCTGAGATGGGGAACCGCTGAATTTTGGACTCGGCCGGTGACAAAATGTTCCAAACACACCCCCTGCACAACTCCACCGGGGAAGGTGCCAGACAGGAGTTCTCTTAGTAGTTTTTACACTACCTTGGTAGGCATCTGAAAGACACCACAAAAGTTGTTCTACCTGCTTTCTGGGCTGAGATGGGGAACCGCTGAATTTTGGACTCGGCCGGTGACAAAATGTTCCAAACACACCCCCTGCACAACTCCACCGGGGAAGGTGCCAGACAGGAGTTCTGTTGGTAGATTTTACACTACCTTGGTAGGCAGCTGAAAGGCACCACAAAAGTTGTTCTTCCTGCTTTCTGGGCTGAGATGGGGAACCGCTGAATTTTGGAGTCGGCTTGTGGCAAAATGTTACAAACACACCCCATGCACAACTCCACCGGGGAAGGTGCCAGAAAGGAGTTCTCCTGGTAGTTTTTACATTGCTCCGGTAGGCATCTGAAAGACACCACAAAAGTTGTACTACCTGCTTTCTGGGCTGAGATGGGGAACAGCTGAATTTTGGAGTCGGCTGGTGACAAAATGTTCCAAACACACCCCATGCACAACTCCACCGGGGAAGGTGCCAGACAGGAGTTCTCTTGATAGTTTTTACACTACCTTGGTAGGCATCTAAAAGACACCACAAAAGATGTTCTACCTGCTTTCTGGGCTGAGATGGGGAACCGCTGAATTTTGGACTCGGCCGGTGACAAAATGTTCCAAACACACCCCCTGCACAACTCCACCGGGGAAGGTGCCAGACAGGAGTTCTCTTGGTAGATTTTACACTACCTTGGTAGGCATCAAAAAGACACTACAAAAGTTGTTCTACCTGCTTTCTGGGCTGAGATGGGGAACCGCTGAATTTTGGACTCGGCCGGTGACAAAATGTTCCAAACACACCCCATGCACAACTCCACCACGGAAGGTGCCAGACAGGAGTTCTCTTAGTAGTTTTTACACTACCTTGGTAGGCATCTGAAAGACACCACAAAAGTTGTTCTACCTGCTTTCTGGGCTGAGATGGGGAACCGCTGAATTTTGGACTCGGCCGGTGACAAAATGTTCCAAACACACCCCCTGCACAACTCCACCGGGGAAGGTGCCAGACAGGAGTTCTCTTAGTAGTTTTTACACTACCTTGGTAGGCATCTGAAAGACACCACAATAGTTGTTCTACCTGCTTTCTGGGCTGAGATGGGGAACCGCTGAATTTTGGACTCGGCCGGTGACAAAATGTTCCAAACACACCCCCTGCACAACTCCACCGGGGAAGGTGCCAGACAGGAGTTCTCTTGGTAGATTTTACACTACCTTGGTAGGCATCAAAAAGACACTACAAATGTTGTTCTACCTGCTTTCTGGGCTGAGATGGGGAACAGCTGAATTTTGGAGTCGGCTGGTGGCAAAATGTTCCAAACACACCCCCTGCACAACTCCACCGGGGAAGGTGCCAGACAGGAGTTCTCCTGGTAGTTTTTACATTGCTCCGGTAGGCATCTGAAAGACACCACAAAAGTTGTTCTACCTGCTTTCTGGGCTGAGATGGGGAACCGCTGAATTTTGGAGTCGGCTGGTGACAAAATGTTCCAAACACACCCCCTGCACAACTCCACCGGGGAAGGTGCCAGACAGGAGTTCTGTTGGTAGATTTTACACTACCTTGGTAGGCAGCTGAAAGGCACCACAAAAGTTGTTCTACCTGCTTTCTGGGCTGAGATGGGGAACCGCTGATATTTTGAGTCGGCTGGTGACAAAATGTTCCAAACACACCCCCTGCACAACACCACCGGGGAAGGTGCCAGACAGGAGTTCTGTTGGTAGATTTTACACTACCTTGTTAGGCAGCTGAAAGGCACCACAAAAGTTGTTCTTCCTGCTTTCTGGGCTGAGATGGGGAACCGCTGAATTTTGGACTCGGCTTGTGGCAAAATGTTACAAACACACCCCATGCACAACTCCACCGGGGAAGGTGCCAGACAGGAGTTCTCCTGGTAGTTTTTACATTGCTCCGGTAGGCATCTGAAAGACACCACAAAAGTTGTTCTACCTGCTTTCTGGGCTGAGATGGGGAACCGCTGAATTTTGGAGTCGGCTGGTGACAAAATGTTCCAAACACACCCCCTGCACAACTCCACCGGGGAAGGTGCCAGACAGGAGTTCTGTTGGTAGATTTTACACTACCTTGGTAGGCAGCTGAAAGGCACCACAAAAGTTGTTCTACCTGCTTTCTGGGCTGAGATGGGGAACCGCTGATATTTTGAGTCGGCTGGTGACAAAATGTTCCAAACACACCCCCTGCACAACACCACCGGGGAAGGTGCCAGACAGGAGTTCTGTTGGTAGATTTTACACTACCTTGTTAGGCAGCTGAAAGGCACCACAAAAGTTGTTCTTCCTGCTTTCTGGGCTGAGATGGGGAACCGCTGAATTTTGGACTCGGCTTGTGGCAAAATGTTACAAACACACCCCATGCACAACTCCACCGGGGAAGGTGCCAGACAGGAGTTCTCTTAGTAGTTTTTACATTGCTCCGGTAGGCATCTGAAAGACACCACAAAAGTTGTACTACCTGCTTTCTGGGCTGAGATGGGGAACCGCTGAATTTTGGACTCGGCCGGTGACAAAATGTTCCAAACACACCCCATGCACAACTCCACCGGGGAAGGTGCCAGACAGGAGTTCTCTTGGTAGATTTTACACTACCTTGGTAGGCATCAAAAAGACACTACAAAAGTTGTTCTAACTGCTTTCTGGGCTGAGATGGGGAACAGCTGAATTTTGGAGTCGGCTGGTGGCAAAATGTTCCAAACACACCCCCTGCACAACTCCACCGGGGAAGGTGCCAGAAAGGAGTTCTGTTGGTAGTTTTTACATTGCTCCGGTAGGCATCTGAAAGACACCACAAAAGTTGTTCTACCTGCTTTCTGGGCTGAGATGGGGAACCGCTGAATTTTGGACTCGGCTGGTGACAAAATGTTCCAAACACACCCCCTGCACAACTCCACCGGGGAAGGTGCCAGACAGGAGTTCTGTTGGTAGATTTTACACTACCTTGGTAGGCAGCTGAAAGGCACCACAAAAGTTGTTCTTCCTGCTTTCTGGGCTGAGATGGGGAACCGCTGATATTTGGAGTCGGCCGGTGACAAAATGTTCCAACACACCCCCTGCACAACTCCACCGGGGAAGGTACCAGACAGGAGTTCTGTTGGTAGATTTTACACTACCTTGGTAGGCAGCTGAAAGGCACCACAAAAGTTGTTCTTCCTGCTTTCTGGGCTGAGATGGGGAACCGCTGAATTTTGGACTCGGCTTGTGGCAAAATGTTACAAACACACCCCATGCACAACTCCACCGGGGAAGGTGCCAGAAAGGAGTTCTCCTGGTAGTTTTTACATTGGTCCGGTAGGCATCTGAAAGACACCACAAAAGTTGTACTACCTGCTTTCTGGGCTGAGATGGGGAACAGCTGAATTTTGGAGTCGGCTGGTGACAAAATGTTCCAAACACACCCCATGCACAACTCCACCGGGGAAGGTGCCAGACAGGAGTTCTCTTGATAGTTTTTACACTACCTTGGTAGGCATCTAAAAGACACCACAAAAGATGTTCTACCTGCTTTCTGGGCTGAGATGGGGAACCGCTGAATTTTGGACTCGGCCGGTGACAAAATGTTCCAAACACACCCCCTGCACAACTCCACCGGGGAAGGTGCCAGACAGGAGTTCTCTTGGTAGATTTTACACTACCTTGGTAGGCATCAAAAAGACACTACAAAAGTTGTTCTACCTGCTTTCTGGGCTGAGATGGGGAACCGCTGAATTTTGGACTCGGCCGGTGACAAAATGTTCCAAACACACCCCATGCACAACTCCACCGGGGAAGGTGCCAGACAGGAGTTCTCCTGGTAGTTTTTACATTGCTCTGGTATGCACCCCAAAGACACCACAAAAGTTGTTCTATCTGCTTTCTGGGCTGAGATGGGGAATCGCTGAATTTTGGAGTCGGCTGGTGACAAAATGTTCCAAACACACCCCCTGCACAACTCCACCGGGGAAGGTGCCAGACAGGAGTTCTCTTAGTAGTTTTTACACTACCTTGGTAGGCATCTGAAAGACACCACAAAAGTTGTTCTACCTTCTTTCTGGGCTGAGATGGGGAACAGCTGAATTTTGGAGTCGGCTGGTGGCAAAATGTTCCAAACACACCCCATGCACAACTCCACCGGGGAAGGTGCCAGAAAGGAGTTCTCCTGGTAGTTTTTACATTGCTCCGGTAGGCATCTGAAAGACACCACAAAAGTTGTTCTACCTGCTTTCTGGGCTGAGATGGGGAACCGCTGAATTTTGGAGTCGGCTGGTGACAAAATGTTCCAAACACACCCCCTGCACAACTCCACCGGGGAAGGTGCCAGACAGGAGTTCTGTTGGTAGATTTTACACTACCTTGGTAGGCAGCTGAAAGGCACCACAAAAGTTGTTCTTCCTGCTTTCTGGGCTGAGATGGGGAAACGCTGATATTTTGAGTCGGCTGGTGACAAAATGTTCCAAACACACCCCCTGCACAACACCACCGGGGAAGGTGCCAGACAGGAGTTCTGTTGGTAGATTTTACACTACCTTGTTAGGCAGCTGAAAGGCACCACAAAAGTTGTTCTTCCTGCTTTCTGGGCTGAGATGGGGAACCGCTGAATTTTGGACTCGGCTTGTGGCAAAATGTTACAAACACACCCCATGCACAACTCCACCGGGGAAGGTGCCAGACAGGAGTTCTCTTAGTAGTTTTTACATTGCTCCGGTAGGCATCTGAAAGACACCACAAAAGTTGTTCTACCTGCTTTCTGGGCTGAGATGGGGAACAGATGAATTTTGCACTCGGCTGGTGACAAAATGTTCCAAACACACCCCATGCACAACTCCACCGGGGAAGGTGCCAGACAGGAGTTCTCTTGATAGTTTTTACACTACCTTGGTAGGCATCTAAAAGACACCACAAAAGATGTTCTACCTGCTTTCTGGGCTGAGATGGGGAACCGCTGAATTTTGGACTCGGCCGGTGACAAAATGTTCCAAACACACCCCCTGCACAACTCCACCGGGGAAGGTGCCAGACAGGAGTTCTCTTGGTAGATTTTACACTACCTTGGTAGGCATCAAAAAGACACTACAAAAGTTGTTCTACCTGCTTTCTGGGCTGAGGTGGGGAACAGCTGAATTTTGGAGTCGGCTGGTGACAAAATGTTCCAAACACACCCCCTGCACAACTCCACCGGGGAAGGTGCCAGACAGGAGTTCTGTTGGTAGATTTTACACTACCTTGGTAGGCATCTGAAAGACACCACAAAAGTTGTTCTACCTGCTTTCTGGGCTGAGATGGGGAACCGCTGAATTTTGGACTCGGCCGGTGACAAAATGTTCCAAACACACCCCATGCACAACTCCACCGGGGAAGGTGCCAGACAGGAGTTCTGTTGGTAGATTTTACACTACCTTGGTAGGCATCAAAAAGACACTACAAAAGTTGTTCTACCTGCTTTCTGGGCTGAGATGGGGAACAGCTGAATTTTGGAGTCGGCTGGTGGCAAAATGTTCCAAACACACCCCATGCACAACTCCACCGGGGAAGGTGCCAGAAAGGAGTTCTCCTGGTAGTTTTTACATTGCTCCGGTAGGCATCTGAAAGACACCACAAAAGTTGTTCTACCTGCTTTCTGGGCTGAGATGGGGAACCGCTGAATTTTGGAGTCGGCTGGTGACAAAATGTTCCAAACACACCCCCTGCACAACTCCACCGGGGAAGGTGCCAGACAGGAGTTCTGTTGGTAGATTTTACACTACCTTGGTAGGCAGCTGAAAGGCACCACAAAAGTTGTTCTTCCTGCTTTCTGGGCTGAGATGGGGAACCGCTGATATTTGGAGTCGGCTGGTGACAAAATGTTCCAAACACACCCCCTGCACAACTCCACCGGGGAAGGTGCCAGACAGGAGTTCTGTTGGTAGATTTTACACTACCTTGGTAGGCAGCTGAAAGGCACCACAAAAGTTGTTCTTCCTGCTTTCTGGGCTGAGATGGGGAACCGCTGAATTTTGGACTCGGCTTGTGGCAAAATGTTACAAACACACCCCATGCACAACTCCACCGGGGAAGGTGCCAGACAGGAGTTCTCCTGGTAGTTTTTACATTGCTCCGGTAGGCATCTGAAAGACACCACAAAAGTTGTACTACCTGCTTTCTGGGCTGAGATGGGGAATCGCTGAATTTTGGACTCGGCCGGTGACAAAATGTTCCAAACACACCCCCTGCACAACTCCACCGGGGAAGGTGCCAGACAGGAGTTCTCTTAGTAGTTTTTACACTACCTTGGTAGGCATCTGAAAGACACCACAAAAGTTGTTCTACCTGCTTTCTGGGCTGAGATGGGGAACCGCTGAATTTTGGACTCGGCCGGTGACAAAATGTTCCAAACACACCCCATGCACAACTCCACCGGGGAAGGTGCCAGACAGGAGTTCTCTTGGTAGATTTTACACTACCTTGGTAGGCATCAAAAAGACACTACAAAAGTTGTTCTACCTGCTTTCTGGGCTGAGATGGGGAACAGCTGAATTTTGGAGTCGGCTGGTGGCAAAATGTTCCAAACACACCCCATGCACAACTCCACCGGGGAATGTGCCAGAAAGGAGTTCTCCTGGTAGTTTTTACATTGCTCCGGTAGGCATCTGAAAGACACCACAAAAGTTGTTCTACCTGCTTTCTGGGCTGAGATGGGGAACCGCTGAATTTTGGAGTCGGCTGGTGACAAAATGTTCCAAACACACCCCCTGCACAACTCCACCGGGGAAGGTGCCAGACAGGAGTTCTGTTGGTAGATTTTACACTACCTTGGTAGGCAGCTGAAAGGCACCACAAAAGTTGTTCTTCCTGCTTTCTGGGCTGAGATGGGGAACCGCTGATATTTGGAGTCGGCTGGTGACAAAATGTTCCAAACACACCCCCTGCACAACTCCACCGGGGAAGGTGCCAGACAGGAGTTCTGTTGGTAGATTTTACACTACCTTGTTAGGCAGCTGAAAGGCACCACAAAAGTTGTTCTTCCTGCTTTCTGGGCTGAGATGGGGAACCGCTGAATTTTGGACTCGGCTTGTGGCAAAATGTTACAAACACACCCCATGCACAACTCCACCGGGGAAGGTGCCAGACAGGAGTTCTCCTGGTAGTTTTTACATTGCTCCGGTAGGCATCTGAAAGACACCACAAAAGTTGTACTACCTGCTTTCTGGGCTGAGATGGGGAACAGATGAATTTTGCACTCGGCTGGTGACAAAATGTTCCAAACACACCCCATGCACAACTCCACCGGGGAAGGTGCCAGACAGGAGTTCTCTTGATAGTTTTTACACTACCTTGGTAGGCATCTAAAAGACACCACAAAAGATGTTCTACCTGCTTTCTGGGCTGAGATGGGGAACCGCTGAATTTTGGACTCGGCCGGTGACAAAATGTTCCAAACACACCCCCTGCACAACTCCACCGGGGAAGGTGCCAGACAGGAGTTCTCTTGGTAGATTTTACACTACCTTGGTAGGCATCAAAAAGACACTACAAAAGTTGTTCTACCTGCTTTCTGGGCTGAGGTGGGGAACAGCTGAATTTTGGAGTCGGCTGGTGACAAAATGTTCCAAACACACCCCCTGCACAACTCCACCGGGGAAGGTGCCAGACAGGAGTTCTGTTGGTAGATTTTACACTACCTTGGTAGGCATCTGAAAGACACCACAAAAGTTGTTCTACCTGCTTTCTGGGCTGAGATGGGGAACCGCTGAATTTTGGACTCGGCCGGTGACAAAATGTTCCAAACACACCCCATGCACAACTCCACCGGGGAAGGTGCCAGACAGGAGTTCTGTTGGTAGATTTTACACTACCTTGGTAGGCATCAAAAAGACACTACAAAAGTTGTTCTACCTGCTTTCTGGGCTGAGATGGGGAACAGCTGAATTTTGGAGTCGGCTGGTGGCAAAATGTTCCAAACACACCCCATGCACAACTCCACCGGGGAAGGTGCCAGAAAGGAGTTCTCCTGGTAGTTTTTACATTGCTCCGGTAGGCATCTGAAAGACACCACAAAAGTTGTTCTACCTGCTTTCTGGGCTGAGATGGGGAACCGCTGAATTTTGGAGTCGGCTGGTGACAAAATGTTCCAAACACACCCCCTGCACAACTCCACCGGGGAAGGTGCCAGACAGGAGTTCTGTTGGTAGATTTTACACTACCTTGGTAGGCAGCTGAAAGGCACCACAAAAGTTGTTCTTCCTGCTTTCTGGGCTGAGATGGGGAACCGCTGATATTTGGAGTCGGCTGGTGACAAAATGTTCCAAACACACCCCCTGCACAACTCCACCGGGGAAGGTGCCAGACAGGAGTTCTGTTGGTAGATTTTACACTACCTTGGTAGGCAACTGAAAGGCACCACAAAAGTTGTTCTTCCTGCTTTCTGGGCTGAGATGGGGAACCGCTGAATTTTGGACTCGGCTTGTGGCAAAATGTTACAAACACACCCCATGCACAACTCCACCGGGGAAGGTGCCAGACAGGAGTTCTCCTGGTAGTTTTTACATTGCTCCGGTAGGCATCTGAAAGACACCACAAAAGTTGTACTACCTGCTTTCTGGGCTGAGATGGGGAATCGCTGAATTTTGGACTCGGCCGGTGACAAAATGTTCCAAACACACCCCCTGCACAACTCCACCGGGGAAGGTGCCAGACAGGAGTTCTCTTAGTAGTTTTTACACTACCTTGGTAGGCATCTGAAAGACACCACAAAAGTTGTTCTACCTGCTTTCTGGGCTGAGATGGGGAACCGCTGAATTTTGGACTCGGCCGGTGACAAAATGTTCCAAACACACCCCATGCACAACTCCACCGGGGAAGGTGCCAGACAGGAGTTCTCTTGGTAGATTTTACACTACCTTGGTAGGCATCAAAAAGACACTACAAAAGGTTGTTCTACCTGCTTTCTGGGCTGAGATGGGGAACAGCTGAATTTTGGAGAGTCGGCTTGGTGGCAAAATGTTCCAAACACACCCCATGCACAACTCCACCGGGGAAGGTGCCAGAAAGGAGTTCTCCCTGGTAGTTTTTACATTGCTCCGGTAGGCATCTGAAAGACACCACAAAAGTTTTTCTACCTGCTTTCTGGGCTGAGATGGGGAACCGCTGAATTTTGGAGTCGGCTGGTGACAAAATGTTCCAAACACACCCCCTGCACAACTCCACCGGGGGAAGGTGCCAGACAGGAGTTCTGTTGGTAGATTTTACACTACCTTGGTAGGCAGCTGAAAGGCACCACAAAAGTTGTTCTTCCTGCTTTCTGGGCTGAGATGGGGAACCGCTGATATTTGGAGTCGGCTGGTGACAAAATGTTCCAAACACACCCCCTGCACAACTCCACCGGGGAAGGTGCCAGACAGGAGTTCTGTTGGTAGATTTTACACTACCTTGGTAGGCAGCTGAAAGGCACCACAAAAAGTTGTTCTTCCTGCCTTTCTGGGCTGAGATGGGGAACCGCTGAATTTTGGACTCGGCTTGTGGCAAAATGTTACAAACACACCCCATGCACAACTCCACCGGGGAAGGTGCCAGAAAGGAGTTCTCCTGGTAGTTTTTACATTGGTCCGGTAGGCATCTGAAAGACACCACAAAAGTTGTACTACCTGCTTTCTGGGCTGAGATGGGGAACAGCTGAATTTTGGAGTCGGCTGGTGACAAAATGTTCCAAACACACCCCATGCACAACTCCACCGGGGAAGGTGCCAGACAGGAGTTCTCTTGATAGTTTTTACACTACCTTGGTAGGCATCTAAAAGACACCACAAAAGATGTTCTACCTGCTTTCTGGGCTGAGATGGGGAACCGCTGAATTTTGGACTCGGCCGGTGACAAAATGTTCCAAACACACCCCCTGCACAACTCCACCGGGGGAAGGTGCCAGACAGGAGTTCTCTTGGTAGATTTTACACTACCTTGGTAGGCATCAAAAAGACACTACAAAAAGTTGTTCTACCTGCTTTCTGGGCTGAGATGGGGAACCGCTGAATTTTGGACTCGGCCGGTGACAAAATGTTCCAAACACACCCCAATGCACAACTCCACCGGGGAAGGTGCCAGACAGGAGTTCTCCTGGTAGTTTTTACATTGCTCTGGTATGCACCCCAAAGACACCACAAAAGTTGTTCTATCTGCTTTCTGGGCTGAGATGGGGAATCGCTGAATTTTGGAGTCGGCTGGTGACAAAATGTTCCAAACACACCCCCTGCACAACTCCACCGGGGAAGGTGCCAGACAGGAGTTCTCTTAGTAGTTTTTACACTACCTTGGTAGGCATCTGAAAGACACCACAAAAGTTGTTCTACCTTCTTTTCTGGGCTGAGATGGGGAACAGCTGAATTTTGGAGTCGGCTGGGTGGCAAAATGTTTCCAAACACACCCCATGCACAACTCCACCGGGGAAGGTGCCAGAAAGGAGTTCTCCTGGTAGTTTTTACATTGCTCCGGTAGGCATCTGAAAGACACCACAAAAGTTGTTCTACCTGCTTTCTGGGCTGAGATGGGGAACCGCTGAAATTTTGGAGTCGGCTGGTGACAAAATGTTCCAAACACACCCCCTGCACAACTCCACCGGGGAAGGTGCCAGACAGGAGTTCTGTTGGTAGATTTTTACACTACCTTGGTAGGCAGCTGAAAGGCACCACAAAAGTTGTTCTTCCTGCTTTCTGGGCTGAGATGGGGAAACGCTGATATTTTGAGTCGGCTGGTGACAAAATGTTCCAAACACACCCCCTGCACAACACCACCGGGGAAGGTGCCAGACAGGAGTTCTGTTGGTAGATTTTACACTACCTTGTTAGGCAGCTGAAAGGCACCACAAAAGTTGTTCTTCCTGCTTTCTGGGCTGAGATGGGGAACCGCTGAATTTTGGACTCGGCTTGTGGCAAAATGTTACAAACACACCCCATGCACAACTCCACCGGGGAAGGTGCCAGACAGGAGTTCTCTTAGTAGTTTTTACATTGCTCCGGTAGGCATCTGAAAGACACCACAAAAGTTGTTCTACCTGCTTTCTGGGCTGAGATGGGGAACAGATGAATTTTGCACTCGGCTGGTGACAAAATGTTCCAAACACACCCCATGCACAACTCCACCGGGGAAGGTGCCAGACAGGAGTTCTCTTGATAGTTTTTACACTACCTTGGTAGGCATCTAAAAGACACCACAAAAGATGTTCTACCTGCTTTCTGGGCTGAGATGGGGAACCGCTGAATTTTGGACTCGGCCGGTGACAAAATGTTCCAAACACACCCCCTGCACAACTCCACCGGGGAAGGTGCCAGACAGGAGTTCTCTTGGTAGATTTTACACTACCTTGGTAGGCATCAAAAAGACACTACAAAAGTTGTTCTACCTGCTTTCTGGGCTGAGGTGGGGAACAGCTGAATTTTGGAGTCGGCTGGTGACAAAATGTTCCAAACACACCCCCTGCACAACTCCACCGGGGAAGGTGCCAGACAGGAGTTCTGTTGGTAGATTTTACACTACCTTGGTAGGCATCTGAAAGACACCACAAAAGTTGTTCTACCTGCTTTCTGGGCTGAGATGGGGAACCGCTGAATTTTGGACTCGGCCGGTGACAAAATGTTCCAAACACACCCCATGCACAACTCCACCGGGGAAGGTGCCAGACAGGAGTTCTGTTGGTAGATTTTACACTACCTTGGTAGGCATCAAAAAGACACTACAAAAGTTGTTCTACCTGCTTTCTGGGCTGAGATGGGGAACAGCTGAATTTTGGAGTCGGCTGGTGGCAAAATGTTCCAAACACACCCCATGCACAACTCCACCGGGGAAGGTGCCAGAAAGGAGTTCTCCTGGTAGTTTTTACATTGCTCCGGTAGGCATCTGAAAGACACCACAAAAGTTGTTCTACCTGCTTTCTGGGCTGAGATGGGGAACCGCTGAATTTTGGAGTCGGCTGGTGACAAAATGTTCCAAACACACCCCCTGCACAACTCCACCGGGGAAGGTGCCAGACAGGAGTTCTGTTGGTAGATTTTACACTACCTTGGTAGGCAGCTGAAAGGCACCACAAAAGTTGTTCTTCCTGCTTTCTGGGCTGAGATGGGGAACCGCTGATATTTGGAGTCGGCTGGTGACAAAATGTTCCAAACACACCCCCTGCACAACTCCACCGGGGAAGGTGCCAGACAGGAGTTCTGTTGGTAGATTTTACACTACCTTGGTAGGCAGCTGAAAGGCACCACAAAAGTTGTTCTTCCTGCTTTCTGGGCTGAGATGGGGAACCGCTGAATTTTGGACTCGGCTTGTGGCAAAATGTTACAAACACACCCCATGCACAACTCCACCGGGGAAGGTGCCAGACAGGAGTTCTCCTGGTAGTTTTTACATTGCTCCGGTAGGCATCTGAAAGACACCACAAAAGTTGTACTACCTGCTTTCTGGGCTGAGATGGGGAATCGCTGAATTTTGGACTCGGCCGGTGACAAAATGTTCCAAACACACCCCCTGCACAACTCCACCGGGGAAGGTGCCAGACAGGAGTTCTCTTAGTAGTTTTTACACTACCTTGGTAGGCATCTGAAAGACACCACAAAAGTTGTTCTACCTGCTTTCTGGGCTGAGATGGGGAACCGCTGAATTTTGGACTCGGCCGGTGACAAAATGTTCCAAACACACCCCATGCACAACTCCACCGGGGAAGGTGCCAGACAGGAGTTCTCTTGGTAGATTTTACACTACCTTGGTAGGCATCAAAAAGACACTACAAAAGTTGTTCTACCTGCTTTCTGGGCTGAGATGGGGAACAGCTGAATTTTGGAGTCGGCTGGTGGCAAAATGTTCCAAACACACCCCATGCACAACTCCACCGGGGAATGTGCCAGAAAGGAGTTCTCCTGGTAGTTTTTACATTGCTCCGGTAGGCATCTGAAAGACACCACAAAAGTTGTTCTACCTGCTTTCTGGGCTGAGATGGGGAACCGCTGAATTTTGGAGTCGGCTGGTGACAAAATGTTCCAAACACACCCCCTGCACAACTCCACCGGGGAAGGTGCCAGACAGGAGTTCTGTTGGTAGATTTTACACTACCTTGGTAGGCAGCTGAAAGGCACCACAAAAGTTGTTCTTCCTGCTTTCTGGGCTGAGATGGGGAACCGCTGATATTTGGAGTCGGCTGGTGACAAAATGTTCCAAACACACCCCCTGCACAACTCCACCGGGGAAGGTGCCAGACAGGAGTTCTGTTGGTAGATTTTACACTACCTTGTTAGGCAGCTGAAAGGCACCACAAAAGTTGTTCTTCCTGCTTTCTGGGCTGAGATGGGGAACCGCTGAATTTTGGACTCGGCTTGTGGCAAAATGTTACAAACACACCCCATGCACAACTCCACCGGGGAAGGTGCCAGACAGGAGTTCTCCTGGTAGTTTTTACATTGCTCCGGTAGGCATCTGAAAGACACCACAAAAGTTGTACTACCTGCTTTCTGGGCTGAGATGGGGAACAGATGAATTTTGCACTCGGCTGGTGACAAAATGTTCCAAACACACCCCATGCACAACTCCACCGGGGAAGGTGCCAGACAGGAGTTCTCTTGATAGTTTTTACACTACCTTGGTAGGCATCTAAAAGACACCACAAAAGATGTTCTACCTGCTTTCTGGGCTGAGATGGGGAACCGCTGAATTTTGGACTCGGCCGGTGACAAAATGTTCCAAACACACCCCCTGCACAACTCCACCGGGGAAGGTGCCAGACAGGAGTTCTCTTGGTAGATTTTACACTACCTTGGTAGGCATCAAAAAGACACTACAAAAGTTGTTCTACCTGCTTTCTGGGCTGAGGTGGGGAACAGCTGAATTTTGGAGTCGGCTGGTGACAAAATGTTCCAAACACACCCCCTGCACAACTCCACCGGGGAAGGTGCCAGACAGGAGTTCTGTTGGTAGATTTTACACTACCTTGGTAGGCATCTGAAAGACACCACAAAAGTTGTTCTACCTGCTTTCTGGGCTGAGATGGGGAACCGCTGAATTTTGGACTCGGCCGGTGACAAAATGTTCCAAACACACCCCATGCACAACTCCACCGGGGAAGGTGCCAGACAGGAGTTCTGTTGGTAGATTTTACACTACCTTGGTAGGCATCAAAAAGACACTACAAAAGTTGTTCTACCTGCTTTCTGGGCTGAGATGGGGAACAGCTGAATTTTGGAGTCGGCTGGTGGCAAAATGTTCCAAACACACCCCATGCACAACTCCACCGGGGAAGGTGCCAGAAAGGAGTTCTCCTGGTAGTTTTTACATTGCTCCGGTAGGCATCTGAAAGACACCACAAAAGTTGTTCTACCTGCTTTCTGGGCTGAGATGGGGAACCGCTGAATTTTGGAGTCGGCTGGTGACAAAATGTTCCAAACACACCCCCTGCACAACTCCACCGGGGAAGGTGCCAGACAGGAGTTCTGTTGGTAGATTTTACACTACCTTGGTAGGCAGCTGAAAGGCACCACAAAAGTTGTTCTTCCTGCTTTCTGGGCTGAGATGGGGAACCGCTGATATTTGGAGTCGGCTGGTGACAAAATGTTCCAAACACACCCCCTGCACAACTCCACCGGGGAAGGTGCCAGACAGGAGTTCTGTTGGTAGATTTTACACTACCTTGGTAGGCAACTGAAAGGCACCACAAAAGTTGTTCTTCCTGCTTTCTGGGCTGAGATGGGGAACCGCTGAATTTTGGACTCGGCTTGTGGCAAAATGTTACAAACACACCCCATGCACAACTCCACCGGGGAAGGTGCCAGACAGGAGTTCTCCTGGTAGTTTTTACATTGCTCCGGTAGGCATCTGAAAGACACCACAAAAGTTGTACTACCTGCTTTCTGGGCTGAGATGGGGAATCGCTGAATTTTGGACTCGGCCGGTGACAAAATGTTCCAAACACACCCCCTGCACAACTCCACCGGGGAAGGTGCCAGACAGGAGTTCTCTTAGTAGTTTTTACACTACCTTGGTAGGCATCTGAAAGACACCACAAAAGTTGTTCTACCTGCTTTCTGGGCTGAGATGGGGAACCGCTGAATTTTGGACTCGGCCGGTGACAAAATGTTCCAAACACACCCCATGCACAACTCCACCGGGGAAGGTGCCAGACAGGAGTTCTCTTGGTAGATTTTACACTACCTTGGTAGGCATCAAAAAGACACTACAAAAGTTGTTCTACCTGCTTTCTGGGCTGAGATGGGGAACAGCTGAATTTTGGAGTCGGCTGGTGGCAAAATGTTCCAAACACACCCCATGCACAACTCCACCGGGGAAGGTGCCAGAAAGGAGTTCTCCTGGTAGTTTTTACATTGCTCCGGTAGGCATCTGAAAGACACCACAAAAGTTTTTCTACCTGCTTTCTGGGCTGAGATGGGGAACCGCTGAATTTTGGAGTCGGCTGGTGACAAAATGTTCCAAACACACCCCCTGCACAACTCCACCGGGGAAGGTGCCAGACAGGAGTTCTGTTGGTAGATTTTACACTACCTTGGTAGGCAGCTGAAAGGCACCACAAAAGTTGTTCTTCCTGCTTTCTGGGCTGAGATGGGGAACCGCTGATATTTGGAGTCGGCTGGTGACAAAATGTTCCAAACACACCCCCTGCACAACTCCACCGGGGAAGGTGCCAGACAGGAGTTCTGTTGGTAGATTTTACACTACCTTGGTAGGCAGCTGAAAGGCACCACAAAAGTTGTTCTTCCTGCTTTCTGGGCTGAGATGGGGAACCGCTGAATTTTGGACTCGGCTTGTGGCAAAATGTTACAAACACACCCCATGCACAACTCCACCGGGGAAGGTGCCAGAAAGGAGTTCTCCTGGTAGTTTTTACATTGCTCCGGTAGGCATCTGAAAGACACCACAAAAGTTGTACTACCTGCTTTCTGGGCTGAGATGGGGAACAGCTGAATTTTGGAGTCGGCTGGTGACAAAATGTTCCAAACACACCCCATGCACAACTCCACCGGGGAAGGTGCCAGACAGGAGTTCTCTTGATAGTTTTTACTCTACCTTGGTAGGCATCTAAAAGACACCACAAAAGATGTTCTACCTGCTTTCTGGGCTGAGATGGGGAACCGCTGAATTTTGGACTCGGCCGGTGACAAAATGTTCCAAACACACCCCCTGCACAACTCCACCGGGGAAGGTGCCAGACAGGAGTTCTCTTGGTAGATTTTTCACTACCTTGGTAGGCATCAAAAAGACACTACAAAAGTTGTTCTACCTGCTTTCTGGGCTGAGATGGGGAACCTCTGAATTTTGGACTCGGCCGGTGACAAAATGTTCCAAACACACCCCATGCACAACTCCACCACGGAAGGTGCCAGACAGGAGTTCTCCTGGTAGTTTTTACATTGCTCTGGTAGGCACCTCAAAGACACCACAAAACTTGTTCTACCTGCTTTCTGGGCTGAGATGGGGAATCGCTGAATTTTGGAGTCGGCTGGTGACAAAATGTTCCAAACACACCCCCTGCACAACTCCACCGGGGAAGGTGCCAGACAGGAGTTCTGTTGGTAGATTTGACACTACCTTGGTAGGCATCAAAAAGACACTACAAAAGTTGTTCTACCTGCTTTCTGGGCTGAGATGGGGAACAGCTGAATTTTGGACTCGGCTGGTGGCAAAATGTTCCAAACACACCCCATGCACAACTCCACCGGGGAAGGTGCCAGAAAGGAGTTCTCCTGGTAGTTTTTACATTGCTCCGGTAGGCATCTGAAAGACACCACAAAAGATGTTCTACCTGCTTTCTGGGCTGAGATGGGGAACCGCTGAATTTTGGAGTCGGCTGGTGACAAAATGTTCCAAACACACCCCATGCACAACTCCACCGGGGAAGGTGCCAGACAGGAGTTCTCTTGGTAGATTTTACACTACCTTGGTAGGCATCAAAAAGACACTACAAAAGTTGTTCTACCTGCTTTCTGGGCTGAGATGGGGAACCGCTGAATTTTGGACTCGGCCGGTGACAAAATGTTCCAAACACACCCCCTGCACAACTCCACCGGGGAAGGTGCCAGACAGGAGTTCTGTTGGTAGATTTTACACTACCTTGGTAGGCATCAAAAAGACACTACAAAAGTTGTTCTATCTGCTTTCTGGGCTGAGATGGGGAACAGCTGAATTTTGGAGTCGGCTGGTGGCAAAATGTTCCAAACACACCCCATGCACAACTCCACCGGGGAAGGTGCCAGAAAGGAGTTCTCCTGGTAGTTTTTACATTGCTCCGGTAGGCATCTGAAAGACACCACAAAAGTTGTTCTACCTGCTTTCTGGGCTGAGATGGGGAACCGCTGAATTTTGGAGTCGGCTGGTGGCAAAATGTTCCAAACACACCCCCTGCACAACTCCACCGGGGAAGGTGCCAGACAGGAGTTCTGTTGGTAGATTTTACACTACCTTGGTAGGCAGCTGAAAGGCACCACAAAAGTTGTTCTTCCTGCTTTCTGGGCTGAGATGGGGAACCGCTGAATTTTGGACTCGGCTTGTGGCAAAATGTTACAAACACACCCCATGCACAACTCCACCGGGGAAGGTGCCAGACAGGAGTTCTGTTGGTAGATTTTACACTACCTTGGTAGGCATCAAAAAGACACTACAAAAGTTGTTCTACCTGCTTTCTGGGCTGAGATGGGGAACCGCTGAATTTTGGACTCGGCCGGTGACAAAATGTTCCAAACACACCCCCTCCAAAACTCCACCGGGGAAGGTGCCAGACAGGAGTTCTGTTGGTAGATTTTACACTACCTTGGTAGGCATCAAAAAGACACTACAAAAGTTGTTCTACCTGCTTTCTGGGCTGAGATGGGGAACCGCTGAATTTTGGACTCGGCCGGTGACAAAATGTTCCAAACACACCCCCTGCACAACTCCACCGGGGAAGGTGCCAGACAGGAGTTCTCTTAGTAGTTTTTACACTACCTTGGTAGGCATCTGAAAGACACCACAAAAGTTGTTCTACCTGCTTTCTGGGCTGAGATGGGGAACCGCTGAATTTTGGACTCGGCCGGTGACAAAATGTTCCAAACACACCCCCTGCACAACTCCACCGGGGAAGGTGCCAGACAGGAGTTCTCTTAGTAGATTTTACACTACCTTGGTAGGCATCAAAAAGACACCACAAAAGTTGTTCTAACTGCTTTCTGGGCTGAGATGGGGAACAGCTGAATTTTGGAGTCGGCTGGTGGCAAAATGTTCCAAACACACCCCCTGCACAACTCCACCGGGGAAGGTGCCAGAAAGGAGTTCTCCTGGTAGTTTTTACATTGCTCCGGTAGGCATCTGAAAGACACCACAAAAGTTGTACTACCTGCTTTCTGGGCTGAGATGGGGAACCGCTGAATTTTGGACTCGGCTGGTGACAAAATGTTCCAAACACACCCCCTGCACAACTCCACCGGGGAAGGTGCCAGACAGGAGTTCTGTTGGTAGATTTTACACTACCTTGGTAGGCAGCTGAAAGGCACCACAAAAGTTGTTCTTCCTGCTTTCTGGGCTGAGATGGGGAACCGCTGATATTTGGAGTCGGCCGGTGACAAAATGTTCCAACACACCCCCTGCACAACTCCACCGGGGAAGGTACCAGACAGGAGTTCTGTTGGTAGATTTTACACTACCTTGGTAGGCAGCTGAAAGGCACCACAAAAGTTGTTCTTCCTGCTTTCTGGGCTGAGATGGGGAACCGCTGAATTTTGGACTCGGCTTGTGGCAAAATGTTACAAACACACCCCATGCACAACTCCACCGGGGAAGGTGCCAGAAAGGAGTTCTCCTGGTAGTTTTTACATTGCTCCGGTAGGCATCTGAAAGACACCACAAAAGTTGTACTACCTGCTTTCTGGGCTGAGATGGGGAACAGCTGAATTTTGGAGTCGGCTGGTGACAAAATGTTCCAAACACACCCCCTGCACAACTCCACCGGGGAAGGTGCCAGACAGGAGTTCTCTTGATAGTTTTTACACTACCTTGGTAGGCATCTAAAAGACACCACAAAAGATGTTCTACCTGCTTTCTGGGCTGAGATGGGGAACCGCTGAATTTTGGACTCGGCCGGTGACAAAATGTTCCAAACACACCCCCTGCACAACTCCACCGGGGAAGGTGCCAGACAGGAGTTCTCTTGGTAGATTTTACACTACCTTGGTAGGCATCAAAAAGACACTACAAAAGTTGTTCTACCTGCTTTCTGGGCTGAGATGGGGAACCGCTGAATTTTGGACTCGGCCGGTGACAAAATGTTCCAAACACACCCCATGCACAACTCCACCACGGAAGGTGCCAGACAGGAGTTCTCCTGGTAGTTTTTACATTGCTCTGGTAGGCACCTCAAAGACACCACAAAACTTGTTCTATCTGCTTTCTGGGCTGAGATGGGGAACCGCTGAATTTTGGACTCGGCCGGTGACAAAATGTTCCAAACACACCCCCTGCACAACTCCACCGGGGAAGGTGCCAGACAGGAGTTCTCTTAGTAGTTTTTACACTACCTTGGTAGGCATCTGAAAGACACCACAATAGTTGTTCTACCTGCTTTCTGGGCTGAGATGGGGAACCGCTGAATTTTGGACTCGGCCGGTGACAAAATGTTCCAAACACACCCCCTGCACAACTCCACCGGGGAAGGTGCCAGACAGGAGTTCTCTTGGTAGATTTTACACTACCTTGGTAGGCATCAAAAAGACACTACAAAAGTTGTTCTACCTGCTTTCTGGGCTGAGATGGGGAACAGCTGAATTTTGGAGTCGGCTGGTGGCAAAATGTTCCAAACACACCCCATGCACAACTCCACCGGGGAAGGTGCCAGAAAGGAGTTCTCCTGGTAGTTTTTACATTGCTCCGGTAGGCATCTGAAAGACACCACAAAAGTTTTTCTACCTGCTTTCTGGGCTGAGATGGGGAACCGCTGAATTTTGGAGTCGGCTGGTGACAAAATGTTCCAAACACACCCCCTGCACAACTCCACCGGGGAAGGTGCCAGACAGGAGTTCTGTTGGTAGATTTTACACTACCTTGGTAGGCAGCTGAAAGGCACCACAAAAGTTGTTCTTCCTGCTTTCTGGGCTGAGATGGGGAACCGCTGATATTTGGAGTCGGCTGGTGACAAAATGTTCCAAACACACCCCCTGCACAACTCCACCGGGGAAGGTGCCAGACAGGAGTTCTGTTGGTAGATTTTACACTACCTTGGTAGGCAGCTGAAAGGCACCACAAAAGTTGTTCTTCCTGCTTTCTGGGCTGAGATGGGGAACCGCTGAATTTTGGACTCGGCTTGTGGCAAAATGTTACAAACACACCCCATGCACAACTCCACCGGGGAAGGTGCCAGAAAGGAGTTCTCCTGGTAGTTTTTACATTGCTCCGGTAGGCATCTGAAAGACACCACAAAAGTTGTACTACCTGCTTTCTGGGCTGAGATGGGGAACAGCTGAATTTTGGACTCGGCTGGTGACAAAATGTTCCAAACACACCCCATGCACAACTCCACCGGGGAAGGTGCCAGACAGGAGTTCTCTTGATAGTTTTTACACTACCTTGGTAGGCATCTAAAAGACACCACAAAAGATGTTCTACCTGCTTTCTGGGCTGAGATGGGGAACCGCTGAATTTTGGACTCGGCCGGTGACAAAATGTTCCAAACACACCCCCTGCACAACTCCACCGGGGAAGGTGCCAGACAGGAGTTCTCTTGGTAGATTTTTCACTACCTTGGTAGGCATCAAAAAGACACTACAAAAGTTGTTCTACCTGCTTTCTGGGCTGAGATGGGGAACCTCTGAATTTTGGACTCGGCCGGTGACAAAATGTTCCAAACACACCCCATGCACAACTCCACCACGGAAGGTGCCAGACAGGAGTTCTCCTGGTAGTTTTTACATTGCTCTGGTAGGCACCTCAAAGACACCACAAAACTTGTTCTACCTGCTTTCTGGGCTGAGATGGGGAATCGCTGAATTTTGGAGTCGGCTGGTGACAAAATGTTCCAAACACACCCCCTGCACAACTCCACCGGGGAAGGTGCCAGACAGGAGTTCTCTTAGTAGTTTTTACACTACCTTGGTAGGCATCTGAAAGACACCACAAAAGTTGTTCTACCTGCTTTCTGGGCTGAGATGGGGAACCGCTGAATTTTGGACTCGGCCGGTGACAAAATGTTCCAAACACACCCCCTGCACAACTCCACCGGGGAAGGTGCCAGACAGGAGTTCTGTTGGTAGATTTGACACTACCTTGGTAGGCATCAAAAAGACACTACAAAAGTTGTTCTACCTGCTTTCTGGGCTGAGATGGGGAACAGCTGAATTTTGGACTCGGCTGGTGGCAAAATGTTCCAAACACACCCCATGCACAACTCCACCGGGGAAGGTGCCAGAAAGGAGTTCTCCTGGTAGTTTTTACATTGCTCCGGTAGGCATCTGAAAGACACCACAAAAGATGTTCTACCTGCTTTCTGGGCTGAGATGGGGAACCGCTGAATTTTGGAGTCGGCTGGTGACAAAATGTTCCAAACACACCCCATGCACAACTCCACCGGGGAAGGTGCCAGACAGGAGTTCTCTTGGTAGATTTTACACTACCTTGGTAGGCATCAAAAAGACACTACAAAAGTTGTTCTACCTGCTTTCTGGGCTGAGATGGGGAACCGCTGAATTTTGGACTCGGCCGGTGACAAAATGTTCCAAACACACCCCCTGCACAACTCCACCGGGGAAGGTGCCAGACAGGAGTTCTGTTGGTAGATTTTACACTACCTTGGTAGGCATCAAAAAGACACTACAAAAGTTGTTCTATCTGCTTTCTGGGCTGAGATGGGGAACAGCTGAATTTTGGAGTCGGCTGGTGGCAAAATGTTCCAAACACACCCCATGCACAACTCCACCGGGGAAGGTGCCAGAAAGGAGTTCTCCTGGTAGTTTTTACATTGCTCCGGTAGGCATCTGAAAGACACCACAAAAGTTGTTCTACCTGCTTTCTGGGCTGAGATGGGGAACCGCTGAATTTTGGAGTCGGCTGGTGGCAAAATGTTCCAAACACACCCCCTGCACAACTCCACCGGGGAAGGTGCCAGACAGGAGTTCTGTTGGTAGATTTTACACTACCTTGGTAGGCAGCTGAAAGGCACCACAAAAGTTGTTCTTCCTGCTTTCTGGGCTGAGATGGGGAACCGCTGAATTTTGGACTCGGCTTGTGGCAAAATGTTACAAACACACCCCATGCACAACTCCACCGGGGAAGGTGCCAGACAGGAGTTCTGTTGGTAGATTTTACACTACCTTGGTAGGCATCAAAAAGACACTACAAAAGTTGTTCTACCTGCTTTCTGGGCTGAGATGGGGAACCGCTGAATTTTGGACTCGGCCGGTGACAAAATGTTCCAAACACACCCCCCTCCAAAACTCCACCGGGGAAGGTGCCAGACAGGAGTTCTGTTGGTAGATTTTACACTACCTTGGTAGGCATCAAAAAGACACTACAAAAGTTGTTCTACCTGCTTTCTGGGCTGAGATGGGGAACCGCTGAATTTTGGACTCGGCCGGTGACAAAATGTTCCAAACACACCCCCTGCACAACTCCACCGGGGAAGGTGCCAGACAGGAGTTCTCTTAGTAGTTTTTACACTACCTTGGTAGGCATCTGAAAGACACCACAAAAGTTGTTCTACCTGCTTTCTGGGCTGAGATGGGGAACCGCTGAATTTTGGACTCGGCCGGTGACAAAATGTTCCAAACACACCCCCTGCACAACTCCACCGGGGAAGGTGCCAGACAGGAGTTCTCTTGGTAGATTTTACACTACCTTGGTAGGCATCAAAAAGACACCACAAAAGTTGTTCTAACTGCTTTCTGGGCTGAGATGGGGAACAGCTGAATTTTGGAGTCGGCTGGTGGCAAAATGTTCCAAACACACCCCCTGCACAACTCCACCGGGGAAGGTGCCAGAAAGGAGTTCTCCTGGTAGTTTTTACATTGCTCCGGTAGGCATCTGAAAGACACCACAAAAGTTGTACTACCTGCTTTCTGGGCTGAGATGGGGAACCGCTGAATTTTGGACTCGGCTGGTGACAAAATGTTCCAAACACACCCCCTGCACAACTCCACCGGGGAAGGTGCCAGACAGGAGTTCTGTTGGTAGATTTTACACTACCTTGGTAGGCAGCTGAAAGGCACCACAAAAGTTGTTCTTCCTGCTTTCTGGGCTGAGATGGGGAACCGCTGATATTTGGAGTCGGCCGGTGACAAAATGTTCCAACACACCCCCTGCACAACTCCACCGGGGAAGGTACCAGACAGGAGTTCTGTTGGTAGATTTTACACTACCTTGGTAGGCAGCTGAAAGGCACCACAAAAGTTGTTCTTCCTGCTTTCTGGGCTGAGATGGGGAACCGCTGAATTTTGGACTCGGCTTGTGGCAAAATGTTACAAACACACCCCATGCACAACTCCACCGGGGAAGGTGCCAGAAAGGAGTTCTCCTGGTAGTTTTTACATTGCTCCAGTAGGCATCTGAAAGACACCACAAAAGTTGTACTACCTGCTTTCTGGGCTGAGATGGGGAACAGCTGAATTTTGGAGTCGGCTGGTGACAAAATGTTCCAAACACACCCCCTGCACAACTCCACCGGGGAAGGTGCCAGACAGGAGTTCTCTTGATAGTTTTTACACTACCTTGGTAGGCATCTAAAAGACACCACAAAAGATGTTCTACCTGCTTTCTGGGCTGAGATGGGGAACCGCTGAATTTTGGACTCGGCCGGTGACAAAATGTTCCAAACACACCCCCTGCACAACTCCACCGGGGAAGGTGCCAGACAGGAGTTCTCTTGGTAGATTTTACACTACCTTGGTAGGCATCAAAAAGACACTACAAAAGTTGTTCTACCTGCTTTCTGGGCTGAGATGGGGAACCGCTGAATTTTGGACTCGGCCGGTGACAAAATGTTCCAAACACACCCCATGCACAACTCCACCACGGAAGGTGCCAGACAGGAGTTCTCCTGGTAGTTTTTACATTGCTCTGGTAGGCACCTCAAAGACACCACAAAACTTGTTCTATCTGCTTTCTGGGCTGAGATGGGGAACCGCTGAATTTTGGACTCGGCCGGTGACAAAATGTTCCAAACACACCCCCTGCACAACTCCACCGGGGAAGGTGCCAGACAGGAGTTCTCTTAGTAGTTTTTACACTACCTTGGTAGGCATCTGAAAGACACCACAATAGTTGTTCTACCTGCTTTCTGGGCTGAGATGGGGAACCGCTGAATTTTGGACTCGGCCGGTGACAAAATGTTCCAAACACACCCCCTGCACAACTCCACCGGGGAAGGTGCCAGACAGGAGTTCTCTTGGTAGATTTTACACTACCTTGGTAGGCATCAAAAAGACACTACAAAAGTTGTTCTACCTGCTTTCTGGGCTGAGATGGGGAACAGCTGAATTTTGGAGTCGGCTGGTGGCAAAATGTTCCAAACACACCCCATGCACAACTCCACCGGGGAAGGTGCCAGAAAGGAGTTCTCCTGGTAGTTTTTACATTGCTCCGGTAGGCATCTGAAAGACACCACAAAAGTTGTTCTACCTGCTTTCTGGGCTGAGATGGGGAACCGCTGAATTTTGGAGTCGGCTGGTGACAAAATGTTCCAAACACACCCCCTGCACAACTCCACCGGGGAAGGTGCCAGACAGGAGTTCTGTTGGTAGATTTTACACTACCTTGGTAGGCAGCTGAAAGGCACCACAAAAGTTGTTCTTCCTGCTTTCTGGGCTGAGATGGGGAACCGCTGATATTTGGAGTCGGCTGGTGACAAAATGTTCCAAACACACCCCCTGCACAACTCCACCGGGGAAGGTGCCAGACAGGAGTTCTGTTGGTAGATTTTACACTACCTTGGTAGGCAGCTGAAAGGCACCACAAAAGTTGTTCTTCCTGCTTTCTGGGCTGAGATGGGGAACCGCTGAATTTTGGACTCGGCCGGTGACAAAATGTTCCAAACACACCCCATGCACAACTCCACCACGGAAGGTGCCAGACAGGAGTTCTCCTGGTAGTTTTTACATTGCTCTGGTAGGCACCTCAAAGACACCACAAAACTTGTTCTATCTGCTTTCTGGGCTGAGATGGGGAACCGCTGAATTTTGGACTCGGCCGGTGACAAAATGTTCCAAACACACCCCCTGCACAACTCCACCGGGGAAGGTGCCAGACAGGAGTTCTCTTAGTAGTTTTTACACTACCTTGGTAGGCATCTGAAAGACACCACAATAGTTGTTCTACCTGCTTTCTGGGCTGAGATGGGGAACCGCTGAATTTTGGACTCGGCCGGTGACAAAATGTTCCAAACACACCCCCTGCACAACTCCACCGGGGAAGGTGCCAGACAGGAGTTCTCTTGGTAGATTTTACACTACCTTGGTAGGCATCAAAAAGACACTACAAAAGTTGTTCTACCTGCTTTCTGGGCTGAGATGGGGAACAGCTGAATTTTGGAGTCGGCTGGTGGCAAAATGTTCCAAACACACCCCATGCACAACTCCACCGGGGAAGGTGCCAGAAAGGAGTTCTCCTGGTAGTTTTTACATTGCTCCGGTAGGCATCTGAAAGACACCACAAAAGTTGTTCTACCTGCTTTCTGGGCTGAGATGGGGAACCGCTGAATTTTGGAGTCGGCTGGTGACAAAATGTTCCAAACACACCCCCTGCACAACTCCACCGGGGAAGGTGCCAGACAGGAGTTCTGTTGGTAGATTTTACACTACCTTGGTAGGCAGCTGAAAGGCACCACAAAAGTTGTTCTTCCTGCTTTCTGGGCTGAGATGGGGAACCGCTGATATTTGGAGTCGGCTGGTGACAAAATGTTCCAAACACACCCCCTGCACAACTCCACCGGGGAAGGTGCCAGACAGGAGTTCTGTTGGTAGATTTTACACTACCTTGGTAGGCAGCTGAAAGGCACCACAAAAGTTGTTCTTCCTGCTTTCTGGGCTGAGATGGGGAACCGCTGAATTTTGGACTCGGCTTGTGGCAAAATGTTCCAAACACACCCCCTGCACAACTCCACCGGGGAAGGTGCCAGACAGGAGTTCTCCTGGTAGTTTTTACATTGCTCCGGTAGGCATCTGAAAGACACCACAAAAGTTGTACTACCTGCTTTCTGGGCTGAGATGGGGAACAGCTGAATTTTGGAGTCGGCTGGTGACAAAATGTTCCAAACACACCCCATGCACAACTCCACCGGGGAAGGTGCCAGACAGGAGTTCTCTTGATAGTTTTTACACTACCTTGGTAGGCATCTGAAAGACACCACAAAAGATGTTCTACCTGCTTTCTGGGCTGAGATGGGGAACCGCTGAATTTTGGACTCGGCCGGTGACAAAATGTTCCAAACACACCCCCTCCACAACTCCACCGGGGAAGGTGCCAGACAGGAGTTCTCTTGGTAGATTTTACACTACCTTGGTAGGCATCAAAAAGACACTACAAAAGTTGTTCTACCTGCTTTCTGGGCTGAGGTGGGGAACAGCTGAATTTTGGAGTCGGCTGGTGACAAAATGTTCCAAACACACCCCCTGCACAACTCCACCGGGGAAGGTGCCAGACAGGAGTTCTCTTAGTAGTTTTTACACTACCTTGGTAGGCATCTGAAAGACACCACAAAAGTTGTTCTACCTGCTTTCTGGGCTGAGATGGGGAACCGCTGAATTTTGGACTCGGCCGGTGACAAAATGTTCCAAACACACCCCATGCACAACTCCACCGGGGAAGGTGCCAGACAGGAGTTCTGTTGGTAGATTTTACACTACCTTGGTAGGCAGCTGAAAGGCACCACAAAAGTTGTTCTTCCTGCTTTCTGGGCTGAGATGGGGAACCGCTGATATTTGGAGTCGGCTGGTGACAAAATGTTCCAAACACACCCCCTGCACAACTCCACCGGGGAAGGTGCCAGACAGGAGTTCTGTTGGTAGATTTTACACTACCTTGGTAGGCAGCTGAAAGGCACCACAAAAGTTGTTCTTCCTGCTTTCTGGGCTGAGATGGGGAACAGCTGAATTTTGGACTCGGCTTGTGGCAAAATGTTACAAACACACCCCATGCACAACTCCACTGGGGAAGGTGCCAGACAGGAGTTCTCCTGGTAGTTTTTACATTGCTCCGGTAGGCATCTGAAAGACACCACAAAAGTTGTACTACCTGCTTTCTGGGCTGAGATGGGGAACAGCTGAATTTTGGAGTCGGCTGGTGACAAAATGTTCCAAACACACCCCATGCACAACTCCACCGGGGAAGGTGCCAGACAGGAGTTCTCTTGATAGTTTTTACACTACCTTGGTAGGCATCTAAAAGACACCACAAAAGATGTTCTACCTGCTTTCTGGGCTGAGATGGGGAACCGCTGAATTTTGGAGTCGGCTGGTGACAAAATGTTCCAAACACACCCCCTGCACAACTCCACCGGGGAAGGTGCCAGACAGGAGTTCTCTTAGTAGTTTTTACACTACCTTGGTAGGCATCTGAAAGACACCACAAAAGTTGTTCTACCTGCTTTCTGGGCTGAGATGGGGAACCGCTGAATTTTGGACTCGGCCGGTGACAAAATGTTCCAAACACACCCCATGCACAACTCCACCGGGGAAGGTGCCAGACAGGAGTTCTGTTGGTAGATTTTACACTACCTTGGTAGGCAGCTGAAAGGCACCACAAAAGTTGTTCTTCCTGCTTTCTGGGCTGAGATGGGGAACCGCTGATATTTGGAGTCGGCTGGTGACAAAATGTTCCAAACACACCCCCTGCACAACTCCACCGGGGAAGGTGCCAGACAGGAGTTCTGTTGGTAGATTTTACACTACCTTGGTAGGCAGCTGAAAGGCACCACAAAAGTTGTTCTTCCTGCTTTCTGGGCTGAGATGGGGAACCGCTGAATTTTGGACTCGGCCGGTGACAAAATGTTCCAAACACACCCCCTGCACAACTCCACCGGGGAAGGTGCCAGACAGGAGTTCTGTTGGTAGATTTTACACTACCTTGGTAGGCATCAAAAAGACACTACAAAAGTTGTTCTACCTGCTTTCTGGGCTGAGATGGGGAACAGCTGAATTTTGGAGTCGGCTGGTGGCAAAATGTTCCAAACACACCCCCTGCACAACTCCACCGGGGAAGGTGCCAGAAAGGAGTTCTCCTGGTAGTTTTTACATTGCTCCGGTAGGCATCTGAAAGACACCACAAAAGTTGTTCTACCTGCTTTCTGGGCTGAGATGGGGAACCGCTGAATTTTGGACTCGGCCGGTGACAAAATGTTCCAAACACACCCCATGCACAACTCCACCGGGGAAGGTGCCAGACAGGAGTTCTGTTGGTAGATTTTACACTACCTTGGTAGGCAGCTGAAAGGCACCACAAAAGTTGTTCTTCCTGCTTTCTGGGCTGAGATGGGGAACCGCTGATATTTGGAGTCGGCTGGTGACAAAATGTTCCAAACACACCCCCTGCACAACTCCACCGGGGAAGGTGCCAGACAGGAGTTCTGTTGGTAGATTTTACACTACCTTGGTAGGCAGCTGAAAGGCACCACAAAAGTTGTTCTTCCTGCTTTCTGGGCTGAGATGGGGAACAGCTGAATTTTGGACTCGGCTTGTGGCAAAATGTTACAAACACACCCCATGCACAACTCCACTGGGGAAGGTGCCAGACAGGAGTTCTCCTGGTAGTTTTTACATTGCTCCGGTAGGCATCTGAAAGACACCACAAAAGTTGTACTACCTGCTTTCTGGGCTGAGATGGGGAACAGCTGAATTTTGGAGTCGGCTGGTGACAAAATGTTCCAAACACACCCCATGCACAACTCCACCGGGGAAGGTGCCAGACAGGAGTTCTCTTGATAGTTTTTACACTACCTTGGTAGGCATCTAAAAGACACCACAAAAGATGTTCTACCTGCTTTCTGGGCTGAGATGGGGAACCGCTGAATTTTGGAGTCGGCTGGTGACAAAATGTTCCAAACACACCCCCTGCACAACTCCACCGGGGAAGGTGCCAGACAGGAGTTCTCTTAGTAGTTTTTACACTACCTTGGTAGGCATCTGAAAGACACCACAAAAGTTGTTCTACCTGCTTTCTGGGCTGAGATGGGGAACCGCTGAATTTTGGACTCGGCCGGTGACAAAATGTTCCAAACACACCCCATGCACAACTCCACCGGGGAAGGTGCCAGACAGGAGTTCTGTTGGTAGATTTTACACTACCTTGGTAGGCAGCTGAAAGGCACCACAAAAGTTGTTCTTCCTGCTTTCTGGGCTGAGATGGGGAACCGCTGATATTTGGAGTCGGCTGGTGACAAAATGTTCCAAACACACCCCCTGCACAACTCCACCGGGGAAGGTGCCAGACAGGAGTTCTGTTGGTAGATTTTACACTACCTTGGTAGGCAGCTGAAAGGCACCACAAAAGTTGTTCTTCCTGCTTTCTGGGCTGAGATGGGGAACCGCTGAATTTTGGACTCGGCCGGTGACAAAATGTTCCAAACACACCCCCTGCACAACTCCACCGGGGAAGGTGCCAGACAGGAGTTCTGTTGGTAGATTTTACACTACCTTGGTAGGCATCAAAAAGACACTACAAAAGTTGTTCTACCTGCTTTCTGGGCTGAGATGGGGAACAGCTGAATTTTGGAGTCGGCTGGTGGCAAAATGTTCCAAACACACCCCCTGCACAACTCCACCGGGGAAGGTGCCAGAAAGGAGTTCTCCTGGTAGTTTTTACATTGCTCCGGTAGGCATCTGAAAGACACCACAAAAGTTGTTCTACCTGCTTTCTGGGCTGAGATGGGGAACCGCTGAATTTTGGAGTCGGCTGGTGACAAAATGTTCCAAACACACCCCCTGCACAACTCCACCGGGGAAGGTGCCAGACAGGAGTTCTCTTGGTAGATTTTACACTACCTTGGTAGGCAGCTGAAAGGCACCACAAAAGTTGTTCTTCCTGCTTTCTGGGCTGAGATGGGGAACCGCTGATATTTGGAGTCGGCTGGTGACAAAATGTTCCAAACACACCCCCTGCACAACTCCACCGGGGAAGGTGCCAGACAGGAGTTCTGTTGGTAGATTTTACACTACCTTGGTAGGCAGCTGAAAGGCACCACAAAAGTTGTTCTTCCTGCTTTCTGGGCTGAGATGGGGAACCGCTGAATTTTGGACTCGGCTTGTGGCAAAATGTTACAAACACACCCCATGCACAACTCCACCGGGGAAGGTGCCAGAAAGGAGTTCTCCTGGTAGTTTTTACATTGCTCCGGTAGGCATCTGAAAGACACCACAAAAGTTGTACTACCTGCTTTCTGGGCTGAGATGGGGAACAGCTGAATTTTGGAGTCGGCTGGTGACAAAATGTTCCAAACACACCCCATGCACAACTCCACCGGGGAAGGTGCCAGACAGGAGTTCTCTTGATAGTTTTTACACTACCTTGGTAGGCATCTAAAAGACACCACAAAAGTTGTTCTACCTGCTTTCTGGGCTGAGATGGGGAACCGCTGAATTTTGGACTCGGCCGGTGACAAAATGTTCCAAACACACCCCCTGCACAACTCCACCGGGGAAGGTGCCAGACAGGAGTTCTCTTGGTAGATTTTACACTACCTTGGTAGGCATCAAAAAGACACTACAAAAGTTGTTCTACCTGCTTTCTGGGCTGAGGTGGGGAACAGCTGAATTTTGGAGTCGGCTGGTGACAAAATGTTCCAAACACACCCCATGCACAACTCCACCGGGGAAGGTGCCAGACAGGAGTTCTCCTGGTAGTTTTTACATTGCTCTGGTAGGCACCTCAAAGACACCACAAAACTTGTTCTATCTGCTTTCTGGGCTGAGATGGGGAATCGCTGAATTTTGGACTCGGCCGGTGACAAAATGTTCCAAACACACCCCCTGCACAACTCCACCGGGGAAGGTGCCCAGACAGGAGTTCTCTTAGTAGTTTTTACACTACCTTGGTAGGCATCTGAAAGACACCACAAAAGTTGTTCTACCTGCTTTCTGGGCTGAGATGGGGAACCGCTGAATTTTGGACTCGGCCGGTGACAAAATGTTCCAAACACACCCCCTGCACAACTCCACCGGGGAAGGTGCCAGACAGGAGTTCTCTTGATAGTTTTTACACTACCTTGGTAGGCATCAAAAAGACACCACAAAAGATGTTCTTCCTGCTTTCTGGGCTGAGATGGGGAACCGCTGAATTTTGGACTCGGCTTGTGGCAAAATGTTACAAACACACCCCATGCACAACTCCACCGGGGAAGGTGCCAGACAGGAGTTCTCCTGGTAGTTTTTACATTGCTCCGGTAGGCATCTGAAAGACACCACAAAAGTTGTACTACCTGCTTTCTGGGCTGAGATGGGGAACAGCTGAATTTTGGAGTCGGCTGGTGACAAAATGTTCCAAACACACCCCATGCACAACTCCACCGGGGAAGGTGCCAGACAGGAGTTCTCTTGATAGTTTTTACACTACCTTGGTAGGCATCTAAAAGACACCACAAAAGATGTTCTACCTGCTTTCTGGGCTGAGATGGGGAACCGCTGAATTTTGGACTCGGCCGGTGACAAAATGTTCCAAACACACCCCCTGCACAACTCCACCGGGGAAGGTGCCAGACAGGAGTTCTGTTGGTAGATTTTACACTACCTTGGTAGGCAGCTGAAAGGCACCACAAAAGTTGTTCTTCCTGCTTTCTGGGCTGAGATGGGGAACCGCTGAATTTTGGACTCGGCTTGTGGCAAAATGTTACAAACACACCCCATGCACAACTCCACCGGGGAAGGTGCCAGAAAGGAGTTCTCCTGGTAGTTTTTACATTGCTCCGGTAGGCATCTGAAAGACACCACAAAAGTTGTACTACCTGCTTTCTGGGCTGAGATGGGGAACAGCTGAATTTTGGAGTCGGCTGGTGACAAAATGTTCCAAACACACCCCCTGCACAACTCCACCGGGGAAGGTGCCAGACAGGAGTTCTCTTGATAGTTTTTACACTACCTTGGTAGGCATCTAAAAGACACCACAAAAGATGTTCTACCTGCTTTCTGGGCTGAGATGGGGAACCGCTGAATTTTGGACTCGGCCGGTGACAAAATGTTCCAAACACACCCCCTGCACAACTCCACCGGGGAAGGTGCCAGACAGGAGTTCTCTTGGTAGATTTTACACTACCTTGGTAGGCATCAAAAAGACACTACAAAAGTTGTTCTACCTGCTTTCTGGGCTGAGATGGGGAACAGCTGAATTTTGGAGTCGGCTGGTGGCAAAATGTTCCAAACACACCCCATGCACAACTCCACCGGGGAAGGTGCCAGAAAGGAGTTCTCCTGGTAGTTTTTACATTGCTCCAGTAGGCATCTGAAAGACACCACAAAAGTTGTTCTACCTGCTTTCTGGGCTGAGATGGGGAACCGCTGAATTTTGGAGTCGGCTGGTGACAAAATGTTCCAAACACACCCCCTGCACAACTCCACCGGGGAAGGTGCCAGACAGGAGTTCTGTTGGTAGATTTTACACTACCTTGGTAGGCAGCTGAAAGGCACCACAAAAGTTGTTCTTCCTGCTTTCTGGGCTGAGATGGGGAACCGCTGATATTTGGAGTCGGCTGGTGACAAAATGTTCCAAACACACCCCCTGCACAACTCCACCGGGGAAGGTGCCAGACAGGAGTTCTGTTGGTAGATTTTACACTACCTTGTTAGGCAGCTGAAAGGCACCACAAAAGTTGTCCTTCCTGCTTTCTGGGCTGAGATGGGGAACCGCTGAATTTTGGACTCGGCTTGTGGCAAAATGTTACAAACACACCCCATGCACAACTCCACCGGGGAAGGTGCCAGAAAGGAGTTCTCCTGGTAGTTTTTACATTGCTCCGGTAGGCATCTGAAAGACACCACAAAAGTTGTACTACCTGCTTTCTGGGCTGAGATGGGGAACAGCTGAATTTTGGAGTCGGCTGGTGACAAAATGTTCCAAACACACCCCATGCACAACTCCACCGGGGAAGGTGCCAGACAGGAGTTCTCTTGATAGTTTTTACACTACCTTGGTAGGCATCTAAAAGACACCACAAAAGATGTTCTACCTGCTTTCTGGGCTGAGATGGGGAACCGCTGAATTTTGGACTCGGCCGGTGACAAAATGTTCCAAACACACCCCCTGCACAACTCCACCGGGGAAGGTGCCAGACAGGAGTTCTCTTGGTAGATTTTACACTACCTTGGTAGGCATCAAAAAGACACTACAAAAGTTGTTCTACCTGCTTTCTGGGCTGAGGTGGGGAACAGCTGAATTTTGGAGTCGGCTGGTGACAAAATGTTCCAAACACACCCCCTGCACAACTCCACCGGGGAAGGTGCCAGACAGGAGTTCTCTTAGTAGTTTTTACACTACCTTGGTAGGCATCTGAAAGACACCACAAAAGTTGTTCTACCTGCTTTCTGGGCTGAGATGGGGAACCGCTGAATTTTGGACTCGGCCAGTGACAAAATGTTCCAAACACACCCCCTGCACAACTCCACCGGGGAAGGTGCCAGACAGGAGTTCTGTTGGTAGATTTTACACTACCTTGGTAGGCATCAAAAAGACACTACAAAAGTTGTTCTACCTGCTTTCTGGGCTGAGATGGGGAACAGCTGAATTTTGCACTCGGCTGGTGGCAAAATGTTCCAAACACACCCCATGCACAACTCCACCGGGGAAGGTGCCAGAAAGGAGTTCTCCTGGTAGTTTTTACATTGCTCCGGTAGGCATCAAAAAGACACCACAAAAGTTGTTCTACCTGCTTTCTGGGCTGAGATGGGGAACCGCTGAATTTTGGAGTCGGCTGGTGACAAAATGTTCCAAACACACCCCCTGCACAACTCCACCGGGGAAGGTGCCAGACAGGAGTTCTGTTGGTAGATTTTACACTACCTTGGTAGGCAGCTGAAAGGCACCACAAAAGTTGTTCTTCCTGCTTTCTGGGCTGAGATGGGGAACCGCTGATATTTGGAGTCGGCTGGTGACAAAATGTTCCAAACACACCCCCTGCACAACTCCACCGGGGAAGGTGCCAGACAGGAGTTCTGTTGGTAGATTTTACACTACCTTGGTAGGCAGCTGAAAGGCACCACAAAAGTTGTTCTTCCTGCTTTCTGGGCTGAGATGGGGAACCGCTGAATTTTGGACTCGGCTTGTGGCAAAATGTTACAAACACACCCCATGCACAACTCCACCAGGGAAGGTGCCAGACAGGAGTTCTCCTGGTAGTTTTTACATTGCTCCGGTAGGCATCTGAAAGACACCACAAAAGTTGTACTACCTGCTTTCTGGGCTGAGATGGGGAACAGCTGAATTTTGGACTCGGCTGGTGACAAAATGTTCCAAACACACCCCATGCACAACTCCACCGGGGAAGGTGCCAGACAGGAGTTCTCTTGATAGTTTTTACACTACCTTGGTAGGCATCTAAAAGACACCACAAAAGATGTTCTACCTGCTTTCTGGGCTGAGATGGGGAACCGCTGAATTTTGGACTCGGCCGGTGACAAAATGTTCCAAACACACCCCCTGCACAACTCCACCGGGGAAGGTGCCAGACAGGAGTTCTCTTAGTAGTTTTTACACTACCTTGGTAGGCATCTGAAAGACACCACAAAAGTTGTTCTACCTGCTTTCTGGGCTGAGATGGGGAACCGCTGAATTTTGGACTCGGCTTGTGGCAAAATGTTCCAAACACACCCCCTGCACAACTCCACCGGGGAAGGTGCCAGACAGGAGTTCTCTTAATAGTTTTTACACTACCTTGGTAGGCATCTGAAAGACACCACAAAAGTTGTTCTACCTGCTTTCTGGGCTGAGATGGGGAACAGCTGAATTTTGGAGTCGGCTGGTGACAAAATGTCCCAAACACACCCCCTGCACAACTCCACCGGGGAAGGTGCCAGACAAGAGTTCTCCTGGTAGTTTTTACATTGCTCCGGTAGGCATCTGAAAGACACCACAAAAGTTGTTCTACCTGCTTTCTGGGCTGAGATGGGGAACCGCTGAATTTTGGAGTCGGCTGGTGACAAAATGTTCCAAACACACCCCCTGCACAACTCCACCGGGGAAGGTGCCAGAAAGGAGTTCTGTTGGTAGATTTTACACTACCTTGGTAGGCAGCTGAAAGGCACCACAAAAGTTGTTCTTCCTGCTTTCTGGGCTGAGATGGGGAACCGCTGATATTTGGAGTCGGCTGGTGACAAAATGTTCCAAACACACCCCCTGCACAACTCCACCGGGGAAGGTGCCAGACAGGAGTTCTCTTGGTAGATTTTACACTACCTTGGTAGGCAGCTGAAAGGCACCACAAAAGTTGTTCTTCCTGCTTTCTGGGCTGAGATGGGGAACCGCTGAATTTTGGACTCGGCTTGTGGCAAAATGTTCCAAACACACCCCATGCACAACTCCACCGGGGAAGGTGCCAGACAGGAGTTCTCTTAATAGTTTTTACACTACCTTGGTAGGCATCTGAAAGACACCACAAAAGTTGTTCTACCTGCTTTCTGGGCTGAGATGGGGAACAGCTGAATTTTGGAGTCGGCTGGTGACAAAATGTCCCAAACACACCCCCTGCACAACTCCACCGGGGAAGGTGCCAGACAAGAGTTCTCCTGGTAGTTTTTACATTGCTCCGGTAGGCATCTGAAAGACACCACAAAAGTTGTTCTACCTGCTTTCTGGGCTGAGATGGGGAACCGCTGAATTTTGGAGTCGGCTGGTGACAAAATGTTCCAAACACACCCCCTGCACAACTCCACCGGGGAAGGTGCCAGACAGGAGTTCTCTTAGTAGTTTTTACACTACCTTGGTAGGCATCTGAAAGACACCACAAAAGTTGTTCTACCTGCTTTCTGGGCTGAGATGGGGAACCGCTGAATTTTGGACTCGGCCGGTGACAAAATGTTCCAAACACACCCCCTGCACAACTCCACCGGGGAAGGTGCCAGACAGGAGTTCTCTTAGTAGTTTTTACACTACCTTGGTAGGCATCTGAAAGACACCACAAAAGTTGTTCTACCTGCTTTCTGGGCTGAGATGGGGAACCGCTGAATTTTGGACTCGGCCGGTGACAAAATGTTCCAAACACACCCCATGCACAACTCCACCGGGGAAGGTGCCAGACAGGAGTTCTCTTGATAGTTTTTACACTACCTTGGTAGGCATCTAAAAGACACCACAAAAGATGTTCTTCCTGCTTTCTGGGCTGAGATGGGGAACCGCTGAATTTTGGACTCGGCTTGTGGCAAAATGTTACAAACACACCCCATGCACAACTCCACCGGGGAAGGTGCCAGACAGGAGTTCTCCTGGTAGTTTTTACATTGCTCCGGTAGGCATCTGAAAGACACCACAAAAGTTGTACTACCTGCTTTCTGGGCTGAGATGGGGAACAGCTGAATTTTGGAGTCGGCTGGTGACAAAATGTTCCAAACACACCCCATGCACAACTCCACCGGGGAAGGTGCCAGACAGGAGTTCTCTTGATAGTTTTTACACTACCTTGGTAGGCAGCTGAAAGACACCACAAAAGATGTTCTACCTGCTTTCTGGGCTGAGATGGGGAACCGCTGAATTTTGGACTCGGCCGGTGACAAAATGTTCCAAACACACCCCCTGCACAACTCCACCGGGGAAGGTGCCAGACAGGAGTTCTCTTAGTAGTTTTTACACTACCTTGGTAGGCATCTGAAAGACACCACAAAAGTTGTTCTACCTGCTTTCTGGGCTGAGATGGGGAACCGCTGAATTTTGGACTCGGCCGGTGACAAAATGTTCCAAACACACCCCCTGCACAACTCCACCGGGGAAGGTGCCAGACAGGAGTTCTCTTGGTAGATTTTACACTACCTTGGTAGGCATCAAAAAGACACTACAAAAGTTGTTCTACCTGCTTTCTGGGCTGAGATGGGGAACAGCTGAATTTTGGAGTCGGCTGGTGGCAAAATGTTCCAAACACACCCCCTCCACAACTCCACCGGGGAAGGTGCCAGAAAGGAGTTCTCCTGGTAGTTTTTACATTGCTCCGGTAGGCATCTGAAAGACACCACAAAAGTTGTTCTACCTGCTTTCTGGGCTGAGATGGGGAACCGCTGAATTTTGGAGTCGGCTGGTGACAAAATGTTCCAAACACACCCCCTGCACAACTCCACCGGGGAAGGTGCCAGACAGGAGTTCTGTTGGTAGATTTTACACTACCTTGGTAGGCAGCTGAAAGGCACCACAAAAGTTGTTCTTCCTGCTTTCTGGGCTGAGATGGGGAACCGCTGATATTTGGAGTCGGCTGGTGACAAAATGTTCCAAACACACCCCCTGCACAACTCCACCGGGGAAGGTGCCAGACAGGAGTTCTCTTGGTAGATTTTACACTACCTTGGTAGGCAGCTGAAAGGCACCACAAAAGTTGTTCTTCCTGCTTTCTGGGCTGAGATGGGGAACCGCTGAATTTTGGACTCGGCTTGTGGCAAAATGTTCCAAACACACCCCATGCACAACTCCACCGGGGAAGGTGCCAGACAGGAGTTCTCTTAATAGTTTTTACACTACCTTGGTAGGCATCTGAAAGACACCACAAAAGTTGTTCTACCTGCTTTCTGGGCTGAGATGGGGAACAGCTGAATTTTGGAGTCGGCTGGTGACAAAATGTCCCAAACACACCCCCTGCACAACTCCACCGGGGAAGGTGCCAGACAAGAGTTCTCCTGGTAGTTTTTACATTGCTCCGGTAGGCATCTGAAAGACACCACAAAAGTTGTTCTACCTGCTTTCTGGGCTGAGATGGGGAACCGCTGAATTTTGGAGTCGGCTGGTGACAAAATGTTCCAAACACACCCCCTGCACAACTCCACCGGGGAAGGTGCCAGACAGGAGTTCTCTTAGTAGTTTTTACACTACCTTGGTAGGCATCTGAAAGACACCACAAAAGTTGTTCTACCTGCTTTCTGGGCTGAGATGGGGAACCGCTGAATTTTGGACTCGGCCGGTGACAAAATGTTCCAAACACACCCCCTGCACAACTCCACCGGGGAAGGTGCCAGACAGGAGTTCTCTTAGTAGTTTTTACACTACCTTGGTAGGCATCTGAAAGACACCACAAAAGTTGTTCTACCTGCTTTCTGGGCTGAGATGGGGAACCGCTGAATTTTGGACTCGGCCGGTGACAAAATGTTCCAAACACACCCCATGCACAACTCCACCGGGGAAGGTGCCAGACAGGAGTTCTCTTGATAGTTTTTACACTACCTTGGTAGGCATCTAAAAGACACCACAAAAGATGTTCTTCCTGCTTTCTGGGCTGAGATGGGGAACCGCTGAATTTTGGACTCGGCTTGTGGCAAAATGTTACAAACACACCCCATGCACAACTCCACCGGGGAAGGTGCCAGACAGGAGTTCTCCTGGTAGTTTTTACATTGCTCCGGTAGGCATCTGAAAGACACCACAAAAGTTGTACTACCTGCTTTCTGGGCTGAGATGGGGAACAGCTGAATTTTGGAGTCGGCTGGTGACAAAATGTTCCAAACACACCCCATGCACAACTCCACCGGGGAAGGTGCCAGACAGGAGTTCTCTTGATAGTTTTTACACTACCTTGGTAGGCAGCTGAAAGACACCACAAAAGATGTTCTACCTGCTTTCTGGGCTGAGATGGGGAACCGCTGAATTTTGGACTCGGCCGGTGACAAAATGTTCCAAACACACCCCCTGCACAACTCCACCGGGGAAGGTGCCAGACAGGAGTTCTCTTAGTAGTTTTTACACTACCTTGGTAGGCATCTGAAAGACACCACAAAAGTTGTTCTACCTGCTTTCTGGGCTGAGATGGGGAACCGCTGAATTTTGGACTCGGCCGGTGACAAAATGTTCCAAACACACCCCCTGCACAACTCCACCGGGGAAGGTGCCAGACAGGAGTTCTCTTGGTAGATTTTACACTACCTTGGTAGGCATCAAAAAGACACTACAAAAGTTGTTCTACCTGCTTTCTGGGCTGAGATGGGGAACAGCTGAATTTTGGAGTCGGCTGGTGGCAAAATGTTCCAAACACACCCCATGCACAACTCCACCGGGGAAGGTGCCAGAAAGGAGTTCTCCTGGTAGTTTTTACATTGCTCCGGTAGGCATCTGAAAGACACCACAAAAGTTGTTCTACCTGCTTTCTGGGCTGAGATGGGGAACCGCTGAATTTTGGAGTCGGCTGGTGACAAAATGTTCCAAACACACCCCCTGCACAACTCCACCGGGGAAGGTGCCAGACAGGAGTTCTGTTGGTAGATTTTACACTACCTTGGTAGGCAGCTGAAAGGCACCACAAAAGTTGTTCTTCCTGCTTTCTGGGCTGAGATGGGGAACCGCTGATATTTGGAGTCGGCTGGTGACAAAATGTTCCAAACACACCCCCTGCACAACTCCACCGGGGAAGGTGCCAGACAGGAGTTCTGTTGGTAGATTTTACACTACCTTGGTAGGCAGCTGAAAGGCACCACAAAAGTTGTTCTTCCTGCTTTCTGGGCTGAGATGGGGAACCGCTGAATTTTGGACTCGGCTTGTGGCAAAATGTTCCAAACACACCCCATGCACAACTCCACCGGGGAAGGTGCCAGAAAGGAGTTCTCCTGGTAGTTTTTACATTGCTCCGGTAGGCATCTGAAAGACACCACAAAAGTTGTACTACCTGCTTTCTGGGCTGAGATGGGGAACAGCTGAATTTTGGAGTCGGCTGGTGACAAAATGTTCCAAACACACCCCATGCACAACTCCACCGGGGAAGGTGCCAGACAGGAGTTCTCTTGATAGTTTTTACACTACCTTGGTAGGCATCTAAAAGACACCACAAAAGATGTTCTACCTGCTTTCTGGGCTGAGATGGGGAACCGCTGAATTTTGGACTCGGCCGGTGACAAAATGTTCCAAACACACCCCCTGCACAACTCCACCGGGGAAGGTGCCAGACAGGAGTTCTCTTAGTAGTTTTTACACTACCTTGGTAGGCATATGAAAGACACCACAAAAGTTGTTCTACCTGCTTTCTGGGCTGAGATGGGGAACCGCTGAATTTTGGACTCGGCCGGTGACAAAATGTTCCAAACACACCCCCTGCACAACTCCACCGGGGAAGGTGCCAGACAGGAGTTCTGTTGGTAGATTTTACACTACCTTGGTAGGCATCAAAAAGACACTACAAAAGTTGTTCTACCTGCTTTCTGGGCTGAGATGGGGAACAGCTGAATTTTGGAGTCGGCTGGTGGCAAAATGTTCCAAACACACCCCATGCACAACTCCACCGGGGAAGGTGCCAGAAAGGAGTTCTCCTGGTAGTTTTTACATTGCTCCGGTAGGCATCTGAAAGACACCACAAAAGTTGTTCTACCTGCTTTCTGGGCTGAGATGGGGAACCGCTGAATTTTGGAGTCGGCTGGTGACAAAATGTTCCAAACACACCCCCTGCACAACTCCACGGGGGAAGGTGCCAGACAGGAGTTCTGTTGGTAGATTTTACACTACCTTGGTAGGCAGCTGAAAGGCACCACAAAAGTTGTTCTTCCTGCTTTCTGGGCTGAGATGGGGAACCGCTGATATTTGGAGTCGGCTGGTGACAAAATGTTCCAAACACACCCCCTGCACAACTCCACCGGGGAAGGTGCCAGACAGGAGTTCTGTTGGTAGATTTTACACTACCTTGATAGGCAGCTGAAAGGCACCACAAAAGTTGTTCTTCCTGCTTTCTGGGCTGAGATGGGGAACCGCTGAATTTTGGACTCGGCCGGTGACAAAATGTTCCAAACACACCCCCTGCACAACTCCACCGGGGAAGGTGCCAGAAAGGAGTTCTCCTGGTAGTTTTTACATTGCTCCGGTAGGCATCTGAAAGACACCACAAAAGTTGTACTACCTGCTTTCTGGGCTGAGATGGGGAACAGCTGAATTTTGGAGTCGGCTGGTGACAAAATGTTCCAAACACACCCCATGCACAACTCCACCGGGGAAGGTGCCAGACAGGAGTTCTCTTGATAGTTTTTACACTACCTTGGTAGGCATCTAAAAGACACCACAAAAGATGTTCTACCTGCTTTCTGGGCTGAGATGGGGAACCGCTGAATTTTGGACTCGGCTGGTGACAAAATGTTCCAAACACACCCCTTGCACAACTCCACCGGGGAAGGTGCCAGACAGGAGTTCTCTTGGTAGATTTTACACTACCTTGGTAGGCATCAAAAAGACACTACAAAAGTTGTTCTACCTGCTTTCTGGGCTGAGGTGGGGAACAGCTGAATTTTGGAGTCGGCTGGTGGCAAAATGTTCCAAACACACCCCATGCACAACTCCACCGGGGAAGGTGCCAGACAGGAGTTCTCCTGGTAGTTTTTACATTGCTCTGGTAGGCACCTCAAAGACACCACAAAACTTGTTCTATCTGCTTTCTGGGCTGAGATGGGGAATCGCTGAATTTTGGACTCGGCCGGTGACAAAATGTTCCAAACACACCCCCTGCACAACTCCACCGGGGAAGGTGCCAGACAGGAGTTCTCTTAGTAGTTTTTACACTACCTTGGTAGGCATCTGAAAGACACCACAAAAGTTGTTCTACCTGCTTTCTGGGCTGAGATGGGGAACCGCTGAATTTTGGACTCGGCCGGTGACAAAATGTTCCAAACACACCCCCTGCACAACTCCACCGGGGAAGGTGCCAGACAGGAGTTCTCTTAGTAGTTTTTACACTACCTTGGTAGGCATCTAAAAGACACCACAAAAGATGTTCTTCCTGCTTTCTGGGCTGAGATGGGGAACCGCTGAATTTTGGACTCGGCTTGTGGCAAAATGTTACAAACACACCCCATGCACAACTCCACCGGGGAAGGTGCCAGACAGGAGTTCTCCTGGTAGTTTTTACATTGCTCCGGTAGGCATCTGAAAGACACCACAAAAGTTGTACTACCTGCTTTCTGGGCTGAGATGGGGAACAGCTGAATTTTGGAGTCGGCTGGTGACAAAATGTTCCAAACACACCCCATGCACAACTCCACCGGGGAAGGTGCCAGACAGGAGTTCTCTTGATAGTTTTTACACTACCTTGGTAGGCATCTAAAAGACACCACAAAAGATGTTCTACCTGCTTTCTGGGCTGAGATGGGGAACCGCTGAATTTTGGACTCGGCCGGTGACAAAATGTTCCAAACACACCCCCTGCACAACTCCACCGGGGAAGGTGCCAGACAGGAGTTCTCTTAGTAGTTTTTACACTACCTTGGTAGGCATCTGAAAGACACCACAAAAGTTGTTCTACCTGCTTTCTGGGCTGAGATGGGGAACCGCTGAATTTTGGACTCGGCCGGTGACAAAATGTTCCAAACACACCCCCTGCACAACTCCACCGGGGAAGGTGCCAGACAGGAGTTCTCTTGGTAGATTTTACACTACCTTGGTAGGCATCAAAAAGACACTACAAAAGTTGTTCTACCTGCTTTCTGGGCTGAGATGGGGAACAGCTGAATTTTGGAGTCGGCTGGTGGCAAAATGTTCCAAACACACCCCATGCACAACTCCACCGGGGAAGGTGCCAGAAAGGAGTTCTCCTGGTAGTTTTTACATTGCTCCGGTAGGCATCTGAAAGACACCACAAAAGTTGTTCTACCTGCTTTCTGGGCTGAGATGGGGAACCGCTGAATTTTGGAGTCGGCTGGTGACAAAATGTTCCAAACACACCCCCTGCACAACTCCACCGGGGAAGGTGCCAGACAGGAGTTCTGTTGGTAGATTTTACACTACCTTGGTAGGCAGCTGAAAGGCACCACAAAAGTTGTTCTTCCTGCTTTCTGGGCGGAGATGGGGAAACACTGATATTTGGAGTCGGCTGGTGACAAAATGTTCCAAACACACCCCCTGCACAACTCCACCGGGGAAGGTGCCAGACAGGAGTTCTGTTGGTAGATTTTACACTACCTTGGTAGGCAACTGAAAGGCACCACAAAAGTTGTTCTTCCTGCTTTCTGGGCTGAGATGGGGAACCGCTGAATTTTGGACTCGGCTTGTGGCAAAATGTTACAAACACACCCCATGCACAACTCCACCGGGGAAGGTGCCAGAAAGGAGTTCTCCTGGTAGTTTTTAATTGCTCCGGTAGGCATCTGAAAGACACCACAAAAGTTGTACTACCTGCTTTCTGGGCTGAGATGGGGAACAGCTGAATTTTGGAGTCGGCTGGTGACAAAATGTTCCAAACACACCCCATGCACAACTCCACCGGGGAAGGTGCCAGACAGGAGTTCTCTTGATAGTTTTTACACTACCTTGGTAGGCATCTAAAAGACACCACAAAAGATGTTCTACCTGCTTTCTGGGCTGAGATGGGGAACCGCTGAATTTTGGACTCGGCTGGTGACAAAATGTTCCAAACACACCCCATGCACAACTCCACCGGGGAAGGTGCCAGACAGGAGTTCTCTTGGTAGATTTTACACTACCTTGGTAGGCATCAAAAAGACACTACAAAAGTTGTTCTACCTGCTTTCTGGGCTGAGGTGGGGAACAGCTGAATTTTGGAGTCGGCTGGTGGCAAAATGTTCCAAACACACCCCATGCACAACTCCACCGGGGAAGGTGCCAGACAGGAGTTCTCCTGGTAGTTTTTACATTGCTCTGGTAGGCACCTCAAAGACACCACAAAACTTGTTCTATCTGCTTTCTGGGCTGAGATGGGGAATCGCTGAATTTTGGACTCGGCCGGTGACAAAATGTTCCAAACACACCCCCTGCACAACTCCACCGGGGAAGGTGCCAGACAGGAGTTCTCTTAGTAGTTTTTACACTACCTTGGTAGGCATCTGAAAGACACCACAAAAGTTGTTCTACCTGCTTTCTGGGCTGAGATGGGGAACCGCTGAATTTTGGACTCGGCCGGTGACAAAATGTTCCAAACACACCCCATGCACAACTCCACCGGGGAAGGTGCCAGACAGGAGTTCTCTTGATAGTTTTTACACTACCTTGGTAGGCATCTAAAAGACACCACAAAAGATGTTCTTCCTGCTTTCTGGGCTGAGATGGGGAACCGCTGAATTTTGGACTCGGCTTGTGGCAAAATGTTACAAACACACCCCATGCACAACTCCACCGGGGAAGGTGCCAGACAAGAGTTCTCCTGGTAGTTTTTACACTACCTTGCTAGGCAGCTGAAAGGCACCACAAAAGTTGTACTACCTGCTTTCTGGGCTGAGATGGGGAACAGCTGAATTTTGGAGTCGGCTGGTGACAAAATGTTCCAAACACACCCCATGCACAACTCCACCGGGGAAGGTGCCAGACAGGAGTTCTCTTGATAGTTTTTACACTACCTTGGTAGGCATCTAAAAGACACCACAAAAGATGTTCTACCTGCTTTCTGGGCTGAGATGGGGAACCGCTGAATTTTGGACTCGGCCGGTGACAAAATGTTCCAAACACACCCCCTGCACAACTCCACCGGGGAAGGTGCCAGACAGGAGTTCTCTTAGTAGTTTTTACACTACCTTGGTAGGCATCTGAAAGACACCACAAAAGTTGTTCTACCTGCTTTCTGGGCTGAGATGGGGAACCGCTGAATTTTGGACTCGGCCGGTGACAAAATGTTCCAAACACACCCCCTGCACAACTCCACCGGGGAAGGTGCCAGACAGGAGTTCTCTTGGTAGATTTTACACTACCTTGGTAGGCATCAAAAAGACACTACAAAAGTTGTTCTACCTGCTTTCTGGGCTGAGATGGGGAACAGCTGAATTTTGGAGTCGGCTGGTGGCAAAATGTTCCAAACACACCCCATGCACAACTCCACCGGGGAAGGTGCCAGAAAGGAGTTCTCCTGGTAGTTTTTACATTGCTCCGGTAGGCATCTCAAAGACACCACAAAAGTTGTTCTACCTGCTTTCTGGGCTGAGATGGGGAGCCGCTGAATTTTGGAGTCGGCTGGTGACAAAATGTTCCAAACACACCCCCTGCACAACTCCACCGGGGAAGGTGCCAGACAGGAGTTCTGTTGGTAGATTTTACACTACCTTGGTAGGCAGCTGAAAGGCACCACAAAAGTTGTTCTTCCTGCTTTCTGGGCTGAGATGGGGAACCGCTGATATTTGGAGTCGGCTGGTGACAAAATGTTCCAAACACACCCCCTGCACAACTCCACCGGGGAAGGTGCCAGACAGGAGTTCTGTTGGTAGATTTTACACTACCTTGGTAGGCATCTGAAAGGCACCACAAAAGTTGTTCTTCCTGCTTTCTGGGCTGAGATGGGGAACCGCTGAATTTTGGACTCGGCTTGTGGCAAAATATTACAAACACACCCCATGCACAACTCCACCGGGGAAGGTGCCAGAAAGGAGTTCTCCTGGTAGTTTTTACATTGCTCCGGTAGGCATCTGAAAGACACCACAAAAGTTGTACTACCTGCTTTCTGGGCTGAGATGGGGAACAGCTGAATTTTGGAGTCGGCTGGTGACAAAATGTTCCAAACACACCCCATGCACAACTCCACCGGGGAAGGTGCCAGACAGGAGTTCTCTTGATAGTTTTTACACTACCTTGGTAGGCATCTAAAAGACACCACAAAAGATGTTCTACCTGCTTTCTGGGCTGAGATGGGGAACCGCTGAATTTTGGACTCGGCCGGTGACAAAATGTTCCAAACACACCCCCTGCACAACTCCACCGGGGAAGGTGCCAGACAGGAGTTCTCTTGGTAGATTTTACACTACCTTGGTAGGCATCAAAAAGACACTACAAAAGTTGTTCTACCTGCTTTCTGGGCTGAGGTGGGGAACAGCTGAATTTTGGAGTCGGCTGGTGACAAAATGTTCCAAACACACCCCATGCACAACTCCACCGGGGAAGGTGCCAGACAGGAGTTCTCCTGGTAGTTTTTACATTGCTCTGGTAGGCACCTCAAAGACACCACAAAACTTGTTCTATCTGCTTTCTGGGCTGAGATGGGGAATCGCTGAATTTTGGACTCGGCCGGTGACAAAATGTTCCAAACACACCCCCTGCACAACTCCACCGGGGAAGGTGCCAGACAGGAGTTCTCTTAGTAGTTTTTACACTACCTTGGTAGGCATCTGAAAGACACCACAAAAGTTGTTCTTCCTGCTTTCTGGGCTGAGATGGGGAACCGCTGAATTTTGGACTCGGCCGGTGACAAAATGTTCCACAGACACCCCATGCACTACTCCACCGGGGAAGGTGCCAGACAGGAGTTCTCTTAGTAGTTTTTACATTGCTCCGGTAGGCATCTGAAAGACACCACAAAAGTTGTACTACCTGCTTTCTGGGCTGAGATGGGGAACAGCTGAATTTTGGAGTCGGCTGGTGACAAAATGTTCCAAACACACCCCCTGCACAACTCCACCGGGGAAGGTGCCAGACAGGAGTTCTCTTAGTAGTTTTTACACTACCTTGGTAGGCATCTGAAAGACACCACAAAAGTTGTTCTACCTGCTTTCTGGGCTGAGATGGGGAACCGCTGAATTTTGGAGTCGGCCGGTGACAAAATGTTCCAAACACACCCCCTGCACAACTCCACCGGGGAAGGTGCCAGACAGGAGTTCTCTTGGTAGATTTTACACTACCTTGGTAGGCATCAAAAAGACACTACAAAAGTTGTTCTACCTGCTTTCTGGGCTGAGATGGGGAACAGCTGAATTTTGGAGTCGGCTGGTGGCAAAATGTTCCAAACACACCCCATGCACAACTCCACCGGGGAAGGTGCCAGAAAGGAGTTCTCCTGGTAGTTTTTACATTGCTCCGGTAGGCATCTGAAAGACACCACAAAAGTTGTTCTACCTGCTTTCTGGGCTGAGATGGGGAACCGCTGAATTTTGGAGTCGGCTGGTGACAAAATGTTCCAAACACACCCCCTGCACAACTCCACCGGGGAAGGTGCCAGACAGGAGTTCTGTTGGTAGATTTTACACTACCTTGGTAGGCAGCTGAAAGGCACCACAAAAGTTGTTCTTCCTGCTTTCTGGGCTGAGATGGGGAACCGCTGATATTTGGAGTCGGCTGGTGACAAAATGTTCCAAACACACCCCCTGCACAACTCCACCGGGGAAGGTGCCAGACAGGAGTTCTGTTGGTAGATTTTACACTACCTTGGTAGGCAGCTGAAAGGCACCACAAAAGTTGTTCTTCCTGCTTTCTGGGCTGAGATGGGGAACCGCTGAATTTTGGAGTCGGCTTGTGGCAAAATGTTACAAACACACCCCATGCACAACTCCACCGGGGAAGGTGCCAGAAAGGAGTTCTCCTGGTAGTTTTTACATTGCTCCGGTAGGCATCTGAAAGACACCACAAAAGTTGTACTACCTGCTTTCTGGGCTGAGATGGGGAACAGCTGAATTTTGGAGTCGGCTGGTGACAAAATGTTCCAAACACACCCCATGCACAACTCCACCGGGGAAGGTGCCAGACAGGAGTTCTCTTGATAGTTTTTACACTACCTTGGTAGGCATCTAAAAGACACCACAAAAGATGTTCTACCTGCTTTCTGGGCTGAGATGGGGAACCGCTGAATTTTGGACTCGGCCGGTGACAAAATGTTCCAAACACACCCCCTGCACAACTCCACCGGGGAAGGTGCCAGACAGGAGTTCTCTTAGTAGTTTTTACACTACCTTGGTAGGCATCTGAAAGACACCACAAAAGTTGTTCTACCTGCTTTCTGGGCTGAGATGGGGAACCGCTGAATTTTGGACTCGGCCGGTGACAAAATGTTCCAAACACACCCCCTGCACAACTCCACCGGGGAAGGTGCCAGACAGGAGTTCTCTTGGTAGATTTTACACTACCTTGGTAGGCATCAAAAAGACACTACAAAAGTTGTTCTACCTGCTTTCTGGGCTGAGATGGGGAACAGCTGAATTTTGGAGTCGGCTGGTGGCAAAATGTTCCAAACACACCCCATGCACAACTCCACCGGGGAAGGTGCCAGAAAGGAGTTCTCCTGGTAGTTTTTACATTGCTCCGGTAGGCATCTGAAAGACACCACAAAAGTTGTTCTACCTGCTTTCTGGGCTGAGATGGGGAACCGCTGAATTTTGGAGTCGGCTGGTGACAAAATGTTCCAAACACACCCCCTGCACAACTCCACCGGGGAAGGTGCCAGACAGGAGTTCTGTTGGTAGATTTTACACTACCTTGGTAGGCAGCTGAAAGGCACCACAAAAGTTGTTCTTCCTGCTTTCTGGGCTGAGATGGGGAACCGCTGATATTTGGAGTCGGCTGGTGACAAAATGTTCCAAACACACCCCCTGCACAACTCCACCGGGGAAGGTGCCAGACAGGAGTTCTGTTGGTAGATTTTACACTACCTTGGTAGGCAGCTGAAAGGCACCACAAAAGTTGTTCTTCCTGCTTTCTGGGCTGAGATGGGGAACCGCTGAATTTTGGACTCGGCTTGTGGCAAAATGTTACAAACACACCCCATGCACAACTCCACCGGGGAAGGTGCCAGAAAGGAGTTCTCCTGGTAGTTTTTACATTGCTCCGGTAGGCATCTGAAAGACACCACAAAAGTTGTACTACCTGCTTTCTGGGCTGAGATGGGGAACAGCTGAATTTTGGAGTCGGCTGGTGACAAAATGTTCCAAACACACCCCATGCACAACTCCACCGGGGAAGGTGCCAGACAGGAGTTCTCTTGATAGTTTTTACACTACCTTGGTAGGCATCTAAAAGACACCACAAAAGATGTTCTACCTGCTTTCTGGGCTGAGATGGGGAACCGCTGAATTTTGGACTCGGCCGGTGACAAAATGTTCCAAACACACCCCCTGCACAACTCCACCGGGGAAGGTGCCAGACAGGAGTTCTCTTGGTAGATTTTACACTACCTTGGTAGGCATCAAAAAGACACTACAAAAGTTGTTCTACCTGCTTTCTGGGCTGAGGTGGGGAACAGCTGAATTTTGGAGTCGGCTGGTGGCAAAATGTTCCAAACACACCCCATGCACAACTCCACCGGGGAAGGTGCCAGACAGGAGTTCTCCTGGTAGTTTTTACATTGCTCTGGTAGGCACCTCAAAGACACCACAAAACTTGTTCTATCTGCTTTCTGGGCTGAGATGGGGAATCGCTGAATTTTGGACTCGGCCGGTGACAAAATGTTCCAAACACACCCCCTGCACAACTCCACCGGGGAAGGTGCCAGACAGGAGTTCTCTTAGTAGTTTTTACACTACCTTGGTAGGCATCTGAAAGACACCACAAAAGTTGTTCTACCTGCTTTCTGGGCTGAGATGGGGAACCGCTGAATTTTGGACTCGGCCGGTGACAAAATGTTCCAAACACACCCCATGCACAACTCCACCGGGGAAGGTGCCAGACAGGAGTTCTCTTGATAGTTTTTACACTACCTTGGTAGGCATCTAAAAGACACCACAAAAGATGTTCTTCCTGCTTTCTGGGCTGAGATGGGGAACCGCTGAATTTTGGACTCGGCTTGTGGCAAAATGTTACAAACACACCCCATGCACAACTCCACCGGGGAAGGTGCCAGACAGGAGTTCTCCTGGTAGTTTTTACATTGCTCCGGTAGGCATCTGAAAGACACCACAAAAGTTGTACTACCTGCTTTCTGGGCTGAGATGGGGAACAGCTGAATTTTGGAGTCGGCTGGTGACAAAATGTTCCAAACACACCCCCTGCACAACTCCACCGGGGAAGGTGCCAGACAGGAGTTCTCTTGATAGTTTTTACACTACCTTGGTAGGCATCTAAAAGACACCACAAAAGATGTTCTACCTGCTTTCTGGGCTGAGATGGGGAACCGCTGAATTTTGGACTCGGCCGGTGACAAAATGTTCCAAACACACCCCCTGCACAACTCCACCGGGGAAGGTGCCAGACAGGAGTTCTCTTAGTAGTTTTTACACTACCTTGGTAGGCATCTGAAAGACACCACAAAAGTTGTTCTACCTGCTTTCTGGGCTGAGATGGGGAACCGCTGAATTTTGGAGTCGGCCGGTGACAAAATGTTCCAAACACACCCCCTGCACAACTCCACCGGGGAAGGTGCCAGACAGGAGTTCTCTTGGTAGATTTTACACTACCTTGGTAGGCATCAAAAAGACACTACAAAAGTTGTTCTACCTGCTTTCTGGGCTGACATGGGGAACAGCTGAATTTTGGAGTCGGCTGGTGGCAAAATGTTCCAAACACACCCCATGCACAACTCCACCGGGGAAGGTGCCAGAAAGGAGTTCTCCTGGTAGTTTTTACATTGCTCCGGTAGGCATCTGAAAGACACCACAAAAGTTGTTCTACCTGCTTTCTGGGCTGAGATGGGGAACCGCTGAATTTTGGAGTCGGCTGGTGACAAAATGTTCCAAACACACCCCCTGCACAACTCCACCGGGGAAGGTGCCAGACAGGAGTTCTGTTGGTAGATTTTACACTACCTTGGTAGGCAGCTGAAAGGCACCACAAAAGTTGTTCTTCCTGCTTTCTGGGCTGAGATGGGGAACCGCTGATATTTGGAGTCGGCTGGTGACAAAATGTTCCAAACACACCCCCTGCACAACTCCACCGGGGAAGGTGCCAGACAGGAGTTCTGTTGGTAGATTTTACACTACCTTGGTAGGCAGCTGAAAGGCACCACAAAAGTTGTTCTTCCTGCTTTCTGGGCTGAGATGGGGAACCGCTGAATTTTGGAGTCGGCTTGTGGCAAAATGTTACAAACACACCCCATGCACAACTCCACCGGGGAAGGTGCCAGAAAGGAGTTCTCCTGGTAGTTTTTACATTGCTCCGGTAGGCATCTGAAAGACACCACAAAAGTTGTACTACCTGCTTTCTGGGCTGAGATGGGGAACAGCTGAATTTTGGAGTCGGCTGGTGACAAAATGTTCCAAACACACCCCATGCACAACTCCACCGGGGAAGGTGCCAGACAGGAGTTCTCTTGATAGTTTTTACACTACCTTGGTAGGCATCTAAAAGACACCACAAAAGATGTTCTACCTGCTTTCTGGGCTGAGATGGGGAACCGCTGAATTTTGGACTCGGCCGGTGACAAAATGTTCCAAACACACCCCCTGCACAACTCCACCGGGGAAGGTGCCAGACAGGAGTTCTCTTAGTAGTTTTTACACTACCTTGGTAGGCATCTGAAAGACACCACAAAAGTTGTTCTACCTGCTTTCTGGGCTGAGATGGGGAACCGCTGAATTTTGGACTCGGCCGGTGACAAAATGTTCCAAACACACCCCCTGCACAACTCCACCGGGGAAGGTGCCAGACAGGAGTTCTCTTGGTAGATTTTACACTACCTTGGTAGGCATCAAAAAGACACTACAAAAGTTGTTCTACCTGCTTTCTGGGCTGAGATGGGGAACAGCTGAATTTTGGAGTCGGCTGGTGGCAAAATGTTCCAAACACACCCCATGCACAACTCCACCGGGGAAGGTGCCAGACAGGAGTTCTGTTGGTAGATTTTACACTACCTTGGTAGGCATCAAAAAGACACTACAAAAGTTGTTCTACCTGCTTTCTGGGCTGAGATGGGGAACCGCTGAATTTTGGAGTCGGCTGGTGACAAAATGTTCCAAACACACCCCCTGCACAACTCCACCGGGGAAGGTGCCAGACAGGAGTTCTGTTGGTAGATTTTACACTACCTTGGTAGGCAGCTGAAAGACACTACAAAAGTTGTTCTTCCTGCTTTCTGGGCTGAGATGGGGAACCGCTGATATTTGGAGTCGGCTGGTGACAAAATGTTCCAAACACACCCCCTGCACAACTCCACCGGGGAAGGTGCCAGACAGGAGTTCTGTTGGTAGATTTTACACTACCTTGGTAGGCAGCTGAAAGGCACCACAAAAGTTGTTCTTCCTGCTTTCTGGGCTGAGATGGGGAACCGCTGAATTTTGGACTCGGCTTGTGGCAAAATGTTACAAACACACCCCATGCACAACTCCACCGGGGAAGGTGCCAGAAAGGAGTTCTCCTGGTAGTTTTTACATTGCTCCGGTAGGCATCTGAAAGACACCACAAAAGTTGTACTACCTGCTTTCTGGGCTGAGATGGGGAACAGCTGAATTTTGGAGTCGGCTGGTGACAAAATGTTCCAAACACACCCCATGCACAACTCCACCGGGGAAGGTGCCAGACAGGAGTTCTCTTGATAGTTTTTACACTACCTTGGTAGGCATCTAAAAGACACCACAAAAGATGTTCTACCTGCTTTCTGGGCTGAGATGGGGAACCGCTGAATTTTGGACTCGGCTGGTGACAAAATGTTCCAAACACACCCCCTGCACAACTCCACCGGGGAAGGTGCCAGACAGGAGTTCTCTTGGTAGATTTTACACTACCTTGGTAGGCATCAAAAAGACACTAGAAAAGTTGTTCTACCTGCTTTCTGGGCTGAGGTGGGGAACAGCTGAATTTTGGAGTCGGCTGGTGGCAAAATGTTCCAAACACACCCCATGCACAACTCCACCGGGGAAGGTGCCAGACAGGAGTTCTCCTGGTAGTTTTTACATTGCTCTGGTAGGCACCTCAAAGACACCACAAAACTTGTTCTATCTGCTTTCTGGGCTGAGATGGGGAATCGCTGAATTTTGGACTCGGCCGGTGACAAAATGTTCCAAACACACCCCCTGCACAACTCCACCGGGGAAGGTGCCAGACAGGAGTTCTCTTAGTAGTTTTTACACTACCTTGGTAGGCATCTGAAAGACACCACAAAAGTTGTTCTACCTGCTTTCTGGGCTGAGATGGGGAACCGCTGAATTTTGGACTCGGCCGGTGACAAAATGTTCCAAACACACCCCATGCACAACTCCACCGGGGAAGGTGCCAGACAGGAGTTCTCTTGATAGTTTTTACACTACCTTGGTAGGCATCTAAAAGACACCACAAAAGATGTTCTTCCTGCTTTCTGGGCTGAGATGGGGAACCGCTGAATTTTGGACTCGGCTTGTGGCAAAATGTTACAAACACACCCCATGCACAACTCCACCGGGGAAGGTGCCAGACAAGAGTTCTCCTGGTAGTTTTTACACTACCTTGGTAGGCAGCTGAAAGGCACCACAAAAGTTGTACTACCTGCTTTCTGGGCTGAGATGGGGAACAGCTGAATTTTGGAGTCGGCTGGTGACAAAATGTTCCAAACACACCCCATGCACAACTCCACCGGGGAAGGTGCCAGACAGGAGTTCTCTTGATAGTTTTTACACTACCTTGGTAGGCATCTAAAAGACACCACAAAAGATGTTCTACCTGCTTTCTGGGCTGAGATGGGGAACCGCTGAATTTTGGACTCGGCCGGTGACAAAATGTTCCAAACACACCCCCTGCACAACTCCACCGGGGAAGGTGCCAGACAGGAGTTCTCTTAGTAGTTTTTACACTACCTTGGTAGGCATCTGAAAGACACCACAAAAGTTGTTCTACCTGCTTTCTGGGCTGAGATGGGGAACCGCTGAATTTTGGACTCGGCCGGTGACAAAATGTTCCAAACACACCCCCTGCACAACTCCACCGGGGAAGGTGCCAGACAGGAGTTCTCTTGGTAGATTTTACACTACCTTGGTAGGCATCAAAAAGACACTACAAAAGTTGTTGTACCTGCTTTCTGGGCTGAGATGGGGAACAGCTGAATTTTGGAGTCGGCTGGTGGCAAAATGTTCCAAACACACCCCATGCACAACTCCACCGGGGAAGGTGCCAGAAAGGAGTTCTCCTGGTAGTTTTTACATTGCTCCGGTAGGCATCTGAAAGACACCACAAAAGTTGTTCTACCTGCTTTCTGGGCTGAGATGGGGAACCGCTGAATTTTGGAGTCGGCTGGTGACAAAATGTTCCAAACACACCCCCTGCACAACTCCACCGGGGAAGGTGCCAGACAGGAGTTCTGTTGGTAGATTTTACACTACCTTGGTAGGCAGCTGAAAGGCACCACAAAAGTTGTTCTTCCTGCTTTCTGGGCTGAGATGGGGAACCGCTGATATTTGGAGTCGGCTGGTGACAAAATGTTCCAAACACACCCCCTGCACAACTCCACCGGGGAAGGTGCCAGACAGGAGTTCTGTTGGTAGATTTTACACTACCTTGGTAGGCAGCTGAAAGGCACCACAAAAGTTGTTCTTCCTGCTTTCTGGGCTGAGATGGGGAACCGCTGAATTTTGGACTCGGCTTGTGGCAAAATGTTACAAACACACCCCATGCACAACTCCACCGGGGAAGGTGCCAGAAAGGAGTTCTCCTGGTAGTTTTTACATTGCTCCGGTAGGCATCTGAAAGACACCACAAAAGTTGTACTACCTGCTTTCTGGGCTGAGATGGGGAACAGCTGAATTTTGGAGTCGGCTGGTGACAAAATGTTCCAAACACACCCCATGCACAACTCCACCGGGGAAGGTGCCAGACAGGAGTTCTCTTGATAGTTTTTACACTACCTTGGTAGGCATCTAAAAGACACCACAAAAGATGTTCTACCTGCTTTCTGGGCTGAGATGGGGAACCGCTGAATTTTGGACTCGGCCGGTGACAAAATGTTCCAAACACACCCCCTGCACAACTCCACCGGGGAAGGTGCCAGACAGGAGTTCTCTTGGTAGATTTTACACTACCTTGGTAGGCATCAAAAAGACACTACAAAAGTTGTTCTACCTGCTTTCTGGGCTGAGGTGGGGAACAGCTGAATTTTGGAGTCGGCTGGTGACAAAATGTTCCAAACACACCCCATGCACAACTCCACCGGGGAAGGTGCCAGACAGGAGTTCTCCTGGTAGTTTTTACATTGCTCTGGTAGGCACCTCAAAGACACCACAAAAGATGTTCTTCCTGCTTTCTGGGCTGAGATGGGGAACCGCTGAATTTTGGAGTCGGCTTGTGGCAAAATGTTACAAACACACCCCATGCACAACTCCACCGGGGAAGGTGCCAGACAGGAGTTCTCCTGGTAGTTTTTACATTGCTCCGGTAGGCATCTGAAAGACACCACAAAAGTTGTACTACCTGCTTTCTGGGCTGAGATGGGGAACAGCTGAATTTTGGAGTCGGCTGGTGACAAAATGTTCCAAACACACCCCATGCACAACTCCACCGGGGAAGGTGCCAGACAGGAGTTCTCTTGATAGTTTTTACACTACCTTGGTAGGCATCTGAAAGACACCACAAAAGTTGTTCTACCTGCTTTCTGGGCTGAGATGGGGAACCGCTGAATTTTGGACTCGGCCGGTGACAAAATGTTCCAAACACACCCCCTGCACAACTCCACCGGGGAAGGTGCCAGACAGGAGTTCTCTTGGTAGATTTTACACTACCTTGGTAGGCATCAAAAAGACACTACAAAAGTTGTTCTACCTGCTTTCTGGGCTGAGATGGGGAACAGCTGAATTTTGGAGTCGGCTGGTGGCAAAATGTTCCAAACACACCCCATGCACAACTCCACCGGGGAAGGTGCCAGAAAGGAGTTCTCCTGGTAGTTTTTACATTGCTCCGGTAGGCATCTGAAAGACACCACAAAAGTTGTTCTACCTGCTTTCTGGGCTGAGATGGGGAACCGCTGAATTTTGGAGTCGGCTGGTGACAAAATGTTCCAAACACACCCCCTGCACAACTCCACCGGGGAAGGTGCCAGACAGGAGTTCTGTTGGTAGATTTTACACTACCTTGGTAGGCAGCTGAAAGGCACCACAAAAGTTGTTCTTCCTGCTTTCTGGGCTGAGATGGGGAACCGCTGATATTTGGAGTCGGCTGGTGACAAAATGTTCCAAACACACCCCCTGCACAACTCCACCGGGGAAGGTGCCAGACAGGAGTTCTGTTGGTAGATTTTACACTACCTTGGTAGGCAGCTGAAAGGCACCACAAAAGTTGTTCTTCCTGCTTTCTGGGCTGAGATGGGGAACCGCTGAATTTTGGAGTCGGCTTGTGGCAAAATGTTATAAACACACCCCATGCACAACTCCACCGGGGAAGGTGCCAGAAAGGAGTTCTCCTGGTAGTTTTTACATTGCTCCGGTAGGCATCTGAAAGACACCACAAAAGTTGTACTACCTGCTTTCTGGGCTGAGATGGGGAACAGCTGAATTTTGGAGTCGGCTGGTGACAAAATGTTCCAAACACACCCCCTGCACAACTCCACTGGGGAAGGTGCCAGACAGGAGTTCTCTTGATAGTTTTTACACTACCTTGGTAGGCATCTAAAAGACACCACAAAAGATGTTCTTCCTGCTTTCTGGGCTGAGATGGGGAACCGCTGAATTTTGGACTCGGCCGGTGACAAAATGTTCCAAACACACCCCCTGCACAACTCCACCGGGGAAGGTGCCAGACAGGAGTTCTCTTAGTAGATTTTACACTACCTTGGTAGGCATCAAAAAGACACTACAAAAGTTGTTCTACCTGCTTTCTGGGCTGAGGTGGGGAACATCTGAATTTTGGAGTCGGCTGGTGACAAAATGTTCCAAACACACCCCATGCACAACTCCACCGGGGAAGGTGCCAGACAGGAGTTCTCCTGGTAGTTTTTACATTGCTCTGGTAGGCACCTCAAAGACACCACAAAAGTTGTTCTATCTGCTTTCTGGGCTGAGATGGGGAATCGCTGAATTTTGGACTCGGCCGGTGACAAAATGTTCCAAACACACCCCCTGCACAACTCCACCGGGGAAGGTGCCAGAAAGGAGTTCTCCTGGTAGTTTTTACACTACCTTGGTAGGCATCTGAAAGACACCACAAAAGTTGTTGTACCTGCTTTCTGGGCTGAGATGGGGAACCGCTGAATTTTGGACTCGGCCGGTGACAAAATGTTCCAAACACACCCCATGCACAACTCCACCGGGGAAGGTGCCAGACAGGAGTTCTCTTGATAGTTTTTACACTACCTTGGTAGGCATCAAAAAGACACTACAAAAGTTGTTCTACCTGCTTTCTGGGCTGAGATGGGGAACAGCTGAATTTTGGAGTCGGCTGGTGGCAAAATGTTACAAACACACCCCATGCACAACTCCACCGGGGAAGGTGCCAGACAGGAGTTCTCTTGATAGCTTTTACATTGCTCTGGTAGGCACCTCAAAGACACCACAAAAGTTGTTCTACCTGCTTTCTGGGCTGAGATGGGGAACCGCTGAATTTTGGAGTCGGCTGGTGACAAAATGTTCCAAACACACCCCCTGCACAACTCCACCGGGGAAGGTGCCAGACAGGAGTTCTGTTGGTAGATTTTACACTACCTTGGTAGGCAGCTGAAAGGCACCACAAAAGTTGTTCTTCCTGCTTTCTGGGCAGAGATGGGGAACCGCTGAATTTTGGACTCGGCCGGTGACAAAATGTTCCAAACACACCCCCTGCACAACTCCACCGGGGAAGGTGCCAGACAGGAGTTCTGTTGGTAGATTTTACACTACCTTGGTAGGCAGCTGAAAGGCACCACAAAAGTTGTTCTTCCTGCTTTCTGGGCTGAGATGGGGAACCGCTGATATTTGGAGTCGGCTGGTGACAAAATGTTCCAAACACACCCCCTGCACAACTCCACCGGGGAAGGTGCCAGAAAGGAGTTCTCCTGGTAGTTTTTACATTGCTCCGGTAGGCATCTGAAAGACACCACAAAAGTTGTTCTACCTGCTTTCTGGGCTGAGATGGGGAACCGCTGAATTTTGGAGTCGGCCGGTGACAAAATGTTCCAAACACACCCCCTGCACAACTCCACCGGGGAAGGTGCTAGACAGGAGTTCTGTTGGTAGATTTTACACTACCTTGGTAGGCATCAAAAAGACACTACAAAAGTTGTTCTTCCTGCTTTCTGGGCTGAGATGGGGAACAGCTGAATTTTGGAGTCGGCTGGTGGCAAAATGTTCCAAACACACCCCATGCACAACTCCACCGGGGAAGGTGCCAGACAGGAGTTCTCCTGGTAGTTTTTACATTGCTCTGGTAGGCACCTCAAAGACACCACAAAACTTGTTCTATCTGCTTTCTGGGCTGAGATGGGGAATCGCTGAATTATGGACTTGGCCGGTGACAAAATGTTCCAAACACACCCCCTGCACAACTCCACCGGGGAAGGTGCCAGACAGGAGTTCTCTTGGTAGATTTTACACTACCTTGGTAGGCATCTAAAAGACACCACAAAAGATGTTCTACCTGCTTTCTGGGCTGAGATGGGGAACCGCTCAATTTTGGACTCGGCCGGTGACAAAATGTTCCAAACACACCCCCTGCACAACTCCACCGGGGAAGGTGCCAGACAGGAGTTCTCTTGGTAGATTTTACACTACCTTGGTAGGCATCAAAAAGACACTACAAAAGTTGTTCTACCTGCTTTCTGGGCTGAGATGGGGAACAGGTGAATTTTGGAGTCGGCCGGTGGCAAAATGTTCCAAACACACCCCCTGCACAACTCCACCGGGGAAGGTGCCAGACAGGAGTTCTGTTGGTAGATTTTACACTACCTTGGTAGGCAGCTGAAAGGCACCACAAAAGTTGTTCTTCCTGCTTTCTGGGCTGAGATGGGGAACCGCTGAATTTTGGACTCGGCTTGTGGCAAAATGTTCCAAACACACCCCCTGCACAACTCCACCGGGGAAGGTGCCAGAAAGGAGTTCTCCTGGTAGTTTTTACATTGCTCCGGTAGGCATCTGAAAGACACCACAAAAGTTGTACTACCTGCTTTCTGGGCTGAGATGGGGAACAGCTGAATTTTGGAGTCGGCTGGTGACAAAATGTTGCAAACACACCTCATGCACAACTCCACCGGGGAAGGTGCCAGAAAGGAGTTCTCCTGGTAGTTTTTACATTGCTCCGGTAGGCATCTGAAAGACACCACAAAAGTTGTTCTACCTGCTTTCTGGGCTGAGATGGGGAACCGCTGAATTTTGGAGTCGGCTGGTGACAAAATGTTCCAAACACACCCCATGCACAACTCCACCGGGGAAGGTGCCAGACAGGAGTTCTATTGGTAGATTTTACACTACCTTGGTAGGCAGCTGAAAGGCACCACAAAAGTTGTTCTTCCTGCTTTCTGGGCTGAGATGGGGAACCGCTGATATTTGGAGTCGGCCGGTGACAAAATGTTCCAACACACCCCCTGCACAACTCCACCGGGGAAGGTACCAGACAGGAGTTCTGTTGGTAGATTTTACACTACCTTGGTAGGCAGCTGAAAGGCACCACAAAAGTTGTTCTTCCTGCTTTCTGGGCTGAGATGGGGAACAGCTGAATTTTGGAGTCGGCTGGTGACAAAATGTTCCAAACACACCCCATGCACAACTCCACCGGGGAAGGTGCCAGACAGGAGTTCTCTTGATAGTTTTTACACTACCTTGGTAGGCATCTAAAAGACACCACAAAAGATGTTCTACCTGCTTTCTGGGCTGAGATGGGGAACCGCTGAATTTTGGACTCGGCCGGTGACAAAATGTTCCAAACACACCCCCTGCACAACTCCACCGGGGAAGGTGCCAGACAGGAGTTCTCTTGGTAGATTTTACACTACCTTGGTAGGCATCAAAAAGACACTACAAAAGTTGTTCTACCTGCTTTCTGGGCTGAGATGGGGAACCGCTGAATTTTGGACTCGGCCGGTGACAAAATGTTCCAAACACACCCCCTGCACAACTCCACCGGGGAAGGTGCCAGACAGGAGTTCTCTTGGTAGATTTTACACTACCCTGGTAGGCATCAAAAAGACACTACAAAAGTTGTTCTACCTGCTTTCTGGGCTGAGATGGGGAACAGCTGAATTTTGGAGTCGGCTGGTGGCAAAATGTTCCAAACACACCCCATGCACAACTCCACCGGGGAAGATGCCAGACAGGAGTTCTCTTGATAGCTTTTACATTACTCTGGTAGGCACCTCAAAGACACCACAAAAGTTGTTCTTCCTGCTTTCTGGGCTGAGATGGGGAATCGCTGAATTTTGGAGTCGGCTGGTGGCAAAATGTTCCAAACACACCCCATGCACAACTCCACCGGGGAAGGTGCCAGAAAGGAGTTCTCCTGGTAGTTTTTACACTGCTCCGGTAGGCATCTGAAAGACACCACAAAAGTTGTTGTACCTGCTTTCTGGGCTGAGATGGGGAACCGCTGAATTTTGGACTCGGCTGGTGACAAAATGTTCCAAACACACCCCCTGCACAACTCCACCGGGGAAGGTGCCAGACAGGAGTTCTGTTGGTAGATTTTACACTACCTTGGTAGGCAGCTGAAAGGCACCACAAAAGTTGTTCTTCCTGCTTTCTGGGCTGAGATGGGGAACCGCTGATATTTGGAGTCGGCCGGTGACAAAATGTTCCAACACACCCCCTGCACAACTCCACCGGGGAAGGTACCAGACAGGAGTTCTGTTGGTAGATTTTACACTACCTTGGTAGGCAGCTGAAAGGCACCACAAAAGTTGTTCTTCCTGCTTTCTGGGCTGAGATGGGGAACCGCTGAATTTTGGACTCGGCTTGTGGCAAAATGTTACAAACACACCCCATGCACAACTCCACCGGGGAAGGTGCCAGAAAGGAGTTCTCCTGGTAGTTTTTACATTGCTCCGGTAGGCATCTGAAAGACACCACAAAAGTTGTACTACCTGCTTTCTGGGCTGAGATGGGGAACAGCTGAATTTTGGAGTCGGCTGGTGACAAAATGTTCCAAACACACCCCATGCACAACTCCACCGGGGAAGGTGCCAGACAGGAGTTCTATTGATAGTTTTTACACTACCTTGGTAGGCATCTAAAAGACACCACAAAAGATGTTCTACCTGCTTTCTGGGCTGAGATGGGGAACCGCTGAATTTTGGACTCGGCCGGTGACAAAATGTTCCAAACACACCCCATGCACAACTCCACCACGGAAGGTGCCAGACAGGAGTTCTCCTGGTAGTTTTTACATTGCTCTGGTAGGCACCTCAAAGACACCACAAAACTTGTTCTATCTGCTTTCTGGGCTGAGATGGGGAACCGCTGAATTTTGGACTCGGCCGGTGACAAAATGTTCCAAACACACCCCCTGCACAACTCCACCGGGGAAGGTGCCAGACAGGAGTTCTCTTAGTAGTTTTTACACTACCTTGGTAGGCATCTGAAAGACACCACAATAGTTGTTCTACCTGCTTTCTGGGCTGAGATGGGGAACCGCTGAATTTTGGAGTCGGCTGGTGACAAAATGTTCCAAACACACCCCCTGCACAACTCCACCGGGGAAGGTGCCAGACAGGAGTTCTCTTGGTAGATTTTACACTACCTTGGTAGGCATCAAAAAGACACTACAAAAGTTGTTCTACCTGCTTTCTGGGCTGAGATGGGGAACAGCTGAATTTTGGAGTCGGCTGGTGGCAAAATGTTCCAAACACACCCCATGCACAACTCCACCGGGGAAGGTGCCAGAAAGGAGTTCTCCTGGTAGTTTTTACATTGCTCCGGTAGGCATCTGAAAGACACCACAAAAGTTGTTCTACCTGCTTTCTGGGCTGAGATGGGGAACCGCTGAATTTTGGAGTCGGCTGGTGACAAAATGTTCCAAACACACCCCCTGCACAACTCCACCGGGGAAGGTGCCAGACAGGAGTTCTGTTGGTAGATTTTACACTACCTTGGTAGGCAGCTGAAAGGCACCACAAAAGTTGTTCTTCCTGCTTTCTGGGCTGAGATGGGGAACCGCTGAATTTTGGAGTCGGCCGGTGACAAAATGTTCCAAACACACCCCCTGCACAACTCCACCGGGGAAGGTGCCAGACAGGAGTTCTGTTGGTAGATTTTACACTACCTTGGTAGGCAGCTGAAAGGCACCACAAAAGATGTTCTACCTGCTTTCTGGGCTGAGATGGGGAACCGCTGATATTTGGAGTCGGCTGGTGACAAAATGTTCCAAACACACCCCCTGCACAACTCCACCGGGGAAGGTGCCAGAAAGGAGTTCTCCTGGTAGTTTTTACATTGCTCCGGTAGGCATCTGAAAGACACCACAAAAGTTGTTCTACCTGCTTTCTGGGCTGAGATGGGGAACCGCTGAATTTTGGACTCGGCCGGTGACAAAATGTTCCAAACACACCCCCTGCACAACTCCACCGGGGAAGGTGCCAGACAGGAGTTCTCTTGGTAGATTTTACACTACCTTGGTAGGCATCAAAAAGACACTACAAAAGTTGTTCTACCTGCTTTCTGGGCTGAGATGGGGAACCGCTGAATTTTGGACTCGGCCGGTGACAAAATGTTCCAAACACACCCCATGCACAACTCCACCGGGGAAGGTGCCAGGCAGGAGTTCTCCTGGTAGTTTTTACATTGCTCTGGTAGGCACCTCAAAGACACCACAAAACTTGTTCTATCTGCTTTCTGGGCTGAGATGGGGAATCGCTGAATTTTGGACTCGGCCGGTGACAAAATGTTCCAAACACACCCCCTGCACAACTCCACCGGGGAAGGTGCCAGACAGGAGTTCTCTTAGTAGTTTTTACACTACCTTGGTAGGCATCTGAAAGACACCACAAAAGTTGTTGTACCTGCTTTCTGGGCTGAGATGGGGAACCGCTGAATTTTGGACTCGGCCGGTGACAAAATGTTCCAAACACACCCCCTGCACAACTCCACCGGGGAAGGTGCCAGACAGGAGTTCTGTTGGTAGATTTTACACTACCTTGGTAGGCATCAAAAAGACACTACAAAAGTTGTTCTACCTGCTTTCTGGGCTGAGATGGGGAACAGCTGAATTTTGGAGTCGGCTGGTGGCAAAATGTTCCAAACACACCCCATGCACAACTCCACCGGGGAAGGTGCCAGAAAGGAGTTCTCTTGATAGCTTTTGCATTGCTCTGGTAGGCACCTCAAAGACACCACAAAAGTTGTTCTACCTGCTTTCTGGGCTGAGATGGGGAACCGCTGAATTTTGGAGTCGGCTGGTGACAAAATGTTCCAAACACACCCCCTGCACAACTCCACCGGGGAAGGTGCCAGAAAGGAGTTCTCCTGGTAGTTTTTACATTGCTCCGGTAGGCATCTGAAAGGCACCGCAAAAGTTGTTCTTCCTGCTTTCTGGGCAGAGATGGGGAACCGCTGAATTTTGGACTCGGCCGGTGACAAAATGTTCCAAACACACCCCCTGCACAACTCCACCGGGGAAGGTGCCAGACAGGAGTTCTGTTGGTAGATTTTACACTACCTTGGTAGGCAGCTGAAAGGCACCACAAAAGTTGTTCTTCCTGCTTTCTGGGCTGAGATGGGGAACCGCTGATATTTGGAGTCGGCTGGTGACAAAATGTTCCAAACACACCCCCTGCACAACTCCACCGGGGAAGGTGCCAGACAGGAGTTCTCTTGATAGCTTTTACATTACTCTGGTAGGCACCTCAAAGACACCACAAAAGTTGTTCTTCCTGCTTTCTGGGCTGAGATGGGGAATCGCTGAATTTTGGAGTCGGCTGGTGGCAAAATGTTCCAAACACACCCCATGCACAACTCCACCGGGGAAGGTGCCAGAAAGGAGTTCTCCTGGTAGTTTTTACATTGCTCCGGTAGGCATCTGAAAGACACCACAAAAGTTGTTCTACCTGCTTTCTGGGCTGAGATGGGGAACCGCTGAATTTTGGACTCGGCTGGTGACAAAATGTTCCAAACACACCCCCTGCACAACTCCACCGGGGAAGGTGCCAGACAGGAGTTCTGTTGGTAGATTTTACACTACCTTGGTAGGCAGCTGAAAGGCACCACAAAAGTTGTTCTTCCTGCTTTCTGGGCTGAGATGGGGAACCGCTGATATTTGGAGTCGGCCGGTGACAAAATGTTCCAACACACCCCCTGCACAACTCCACCGGGGAAGGTACCAGACAGGAGTTCTGTTGGTAGATTTTACACTACCTTGGTAGGCAGCTGAAAGGCACCACAAAAGTTGTTCTTCCTGCTTTCTGGGCTGAGATGGGGAACCGCTGAATTTTGGACTCGGCTTGTGGCAAAATGTTCCAAACACACCCCATGCACAACTCCACCGGGGAAGGTGCCAGAAAGGAGTTCTCCTGGTAGTTTTTACATTGCTCCGGTAGGCATCTGAAAGACACCACAAAAGTTGTACTACCTGCTTTCTGGGCTGAGATGGGGAACAGCTGAATTTTGGAGTCGGCTGGTGACAAAATGTTCCAAACACACCCCATGCACAACTCCACCGGGGAAGGTGCCAGACAGGAGTTCTCTTGATAGTTTTTACACTACCTTGGTAGGCATCTAAAAGACACCACAAAAGATGTTCTACCTGCTTTCTGGGCTGAGATGGGGAACCGCTGAATTTTGGACTCGGCCGGTGACAAAATGTTCCAAACACACCCCCTGCACAACTCCACCACGGAAGGTGCCAGACAGGAGTTCTCCTGGTAGTTTTTACATTGCTCTGGTAGGCACCTCAAAGACACCACAAAACTTGTTCTACCTGCTTTCTGGGCTGAGATGGGGAACCGCTGAATTTTGGACTCGGCCGGTGACAAAATGTTCCAAACACACCCCCTGCACAACTCCACCACGGAAGGTGCCAGACAGGAGTTCTCCTGGTAGTTTTTACATTGCTCTGGTAGGCACCTCAAAGACACCACAAAACTTGTTCTATCTGCTTTCTGGGCTGAGATGGGGAACCGCTGAATTTTGGACTCGGCCGGTGACAAAATGTTCCAAACACACCCCCTGCACAACTCCACCGGGGAAGGTGCCAGACAGGAGTTCTCTTAGTAGTTTTTACACTACCTTGGTAGGCATCTGAAAGACACCACAATAGTTGTTCTACCTGCTTTCTGGGCTGAGATGGGGAACCGCTGAATTTTGGAGTCGGCCGGTGACAAAATGTTCCAAACACACCCCCTGCACAACTCCACCGGGGAAGGTGCCAGACAGGAGTTCTCTTGGTAGATTTTACACTACCTTGGTAGGCATCAAAAAGACACTACAAAAGTTGTTCTACCTGCTTTCTGGGCTGAGATGGGGAACAGCTGAATTTTGGAGTCGGCTGGTGGCAAAATGTTCCAAACACACCCCATGCACAACTCCACCGGGGAAGGTGCCAGAAAGGAGTTCTCCTGGTAGTTTTTACATTGCTCCGGTAGGCATCTGAAAGACACCACAAAAGTTGTTCTACCTGCTTTCTGGGCTGAGATGGGGAACCGCTGAATTTTGGAGTCGGCTGGTGACAAAATGTTCCAAACACACCCCCTGCACAACTCCACCGGGGAAGGTGCCAGACAGGAGTTCTGTTGGTAGATTTTACACTACCTTGGTAGGCAGCTGAAAGGCACCACAAAAGTTGTTCTTCCTGCTTTCTGGGCTGAGATGGGGAACCGCTGAATTTTGGAGTCGGCCGGTGACAAAATGTTCCAAACACACCCCCTGCACAACTCCACCGGGGAAGGTGCCAGACAGGAGTTCTGTTGGTAGATTTTACACTACCTTGGTAGGCAGCTGAAAGGCACCACAAAAGATGTTCTACCTGCTTTCTGGGCTGAGATGGGGAACCGCTGATATTTGGAGTCGGCTGGTGACAAAATGTTCCAAACACACCCCCTGCACAACTCCACCGGGGAAGGTGCCAGAAAGGAGTTCTCCTGGTAGTTTTTACATTGCTCCGGTAGGCATCTGAAAGACACCACAAAAGTTGTTCTACCTGCTTTCTGGGCTGAGATGGGGAACCGCTGAATTTTGGACTCGGCCGGTGACAAAATGTTCCAAACACACCCCCTGCACAACTCCACCGGGGAAGGTGCCAGACAGGAGTTCTCTTGGTAGATTTTACACTACCCTGGTAGGCATCTGAAAGACACTACAAAAGTTGTTCTACCTGCTTTCTGGGCTGAGATGGGGAACAGCTGAATTTTGGAGTCGGCTGGTGGCAAAATGTTCCAAACACACCCCATGCACAACTCCACCGGGGAAGGTGCCAGACAGGAGTTCTCTTGATAGCTTTTACATTACTCTGGTAGGCACCTCAAAGACACCACAAAAGTTGTTCTTCCTGCTTTCTGGGCTGAGATGGGGAATCGCTGAATTTTGGAGTCGGCTGGTGGCAAAATGTTCCAAACACACCCCATGCACAACTCCACCGGGGAAGGTGCCAGAAAGGAGTTCTCCTGGTAGTTTTTACATTGCTCCGGTAGGCATCTGAAAGACACCACAAAAGTTGTTGTACCTGCTTTCTGGGCTGAGATGGGGAACCGCTGAATTTTGGACTCGGCTGGTGACAAAATGTTCCAAACACACCCCCTGCACAACTCCACCGGGGAAGGTGCCAGACAGGAGTTCTGTTGGTAGATTTTACACTACCTTGGTAGGCAGCTGAAAGGCACCACAAAAGTTGTTCTTCCTGCTTTCTGGGCTGAGATGGGGAACCGCTGATATTTGGAGTCGGCCGGTGACAAAATGTTCCAACACACCCCCTGCACAACTCCACCGGGGAAGGTACCAGACAGGAGTTCTGTTGGTAGATTTTACACTACCTTGGTAGGCAGCTGAAAGGCACCACAAAAGTTGTTCTTCCTGCTTTCTGGGCTGAGATGGGGAACAGCTGAATTTTGGACTCGGCTTGTGGCAAAATGTTCCAAACACACCCCATGCACAACTCCACCGGGGAAGGTGCCAGAAAGGAGTTCTCCTGGTAGTTTTTACATTGCTCCGGTAGGCATCTGAAAGACACCACAAAAGTTGTACTACCTGCTTTCTGGGCTGAGATGGGGAACAGCTGAATTTTGGAGTCGGCTGGTGACAAAATGTTCCAAACACACCCCATGCACAACTCCACCGGGGAAGGTGCCAGACAGGAGTTCTCTTGATAGTTTTTACACTCCCTTGGTAGGCATCTAAAAGACACCACAAAAGATGTTCTACCTGCTTTCTGGGCTGAGATGGGGAACCGCTGAATTTTGGACTCGGCCGGTGACAAAATGTTCCAAACACACCCCCTGCACAACTCCACCACGGAAGGTGCCAGACAGGAGTTCTCCTGGTAGTTTTTACATTGCTCTGGTAGGCACCTCAAAGACACCACAAAACTTGTTCTATCTGCTTTCTGGGCTGAGATGGGGAACCGCTGAATTTTGGACTCGGCCGGTGACAAAATGTTCCAAACACACCCCCTGCACAACTCCACCACGGAAGGTGCCAGACAGGAGTTCTCCTGGTAGTTTTTACATTGCTCTGGTAGGCACCTCAAAGACACCACAAAACTTGTTCTATCTGCTTTCTGGGCTGAGATGGGGAACCGCTGAATTTTGGACTCGGCCGGTGACAAAATGTTCCAAACACACCCCCTGCACAACTCCACCGGGGAAGGTGCCAGACAGGAGTTCTCTTAGTAGTTTTTACACTACCTTGGTAGGCATCTGAAAGACACCACAATAGTTGTTCTACCTGCTTTCTGGGCTGAGATGGGGAACCGCTGAATTTTGGAGTCGGCCGGTGACAAAATGTTCCAAACACACCCCCTGCACAACTCCACCGGGGAAGGTGCCAGACAGGAGTTCTCTTGGTAGATTTTACACTACCTTGGTAGGCATCAAAAAGACACTACAAAAGTTGTTCTACCTGCTTTCTGGGCTGAGATGGGGAACAGCTGAATTTTGGAGTCGGCTGGTGGCAAAATGTTCCAAACACACCCCATGCACAACTCCACCGGGGAAGGTGCCAGAAAGGAGTTCTCCTGGTAGTTTTTACATTGCTCCGGTAGGCATCTGAAAGACACCACAAAAGTTGTTCTACCTGCTTTCTGGGCTGAGATGGGGAACAGCTGAATTTTGGAGTCGGCTGGTGACAAAATGTTCCAAACACACCCCCTGCACAACTCCACCGGGGAAGGTGCCAGACAGGAGTTCTGTTGGTAGATTTTACACTACCTTGGTAGGCAGCTGAAAGGCACCTCAAAAGTTGTTCTTCCTGCTTTCTGGGCTGAGATGGGGAACCGCTGAATTTTGGAGTCGGCCGGTGACAAAATGTTCCAAACACACCCCCTGCACAACTCCACCGGGGAAGGTGCCAGACAGGAGTTCTGTTGGTAGATTTTACACTACCTTGGTAGGCATCAAAAAGACACTACAAAAGTTGTTCTACCTGCTTTCTGGGCTGAGATGGGGAACAGCTGAATTTTGGACTCGGCTTGTGGCAAAATGTTCCAAACACACCCCATGCACAACTCCACCGGGGAAGGTGCCAGAAAGGAGTTCTCCTGGTAGTTTTTACATTGCTCCGGTAGGCATCTGAAAGACACCACAAAAGTTGTACTACCTGCTTTCTGGGCTGAGATGGGGAACAGCTGAATTTTGGAGTCGGCTGGTGACAAAATGTTCCAAACACACCCCATGCACAACTCCACCGGGGAAGGTGCCAGACAGGAGTTCTCTTGATAGTTTTTACACTACCTTGGTAGGCATCTAAAAGACACCACAAAAGATGTTCTACCTGCTTTCTGGGCTGAGATGGGGAACCGCTGAATTTTGGACTCGGCCGGTGACAAAATGTTCCAAACACACCCCCTGCACAACTCCACCGGGGAAGGTGCCAGACAGGGGTTCTCTTGATAGCTTTTACATTACTCTGGTAGGCACCTCAAAGACACCACAAAAGTTGTTCTACCTGCTTTCTGGGCTGAGATGGGGAACAGCTGAATTTTGGAGTCGGCTGGTGGCAAAATGTTCCAAACACACCCCATGCACAACTCCACCGGGGAAGGTGCCAGAAAGGAGTTCTCCTGGTAGTTTTTACATTGCTCCGGTAGGCATCTGAAAGACACCACAAAAGTTGTTCTACCTGCTTTCTGGGCTGAGATGGGGAACAGCTGAATTTTGGAGTCGGCTGGTGACAAAATGTTCCAAACACACCCCCTGCACAACTCCACCGGGGAAGGTGCCAGACAGGAGTTCTGTTGGTAGATTTTACACTACCTTGGTAGGCAGCTGAAAGGCACCACAAAAGTTGTTCTTCCTGCTTTCTGGGCTGAGATGGGGAACCGCTGAATTTTGGAGTCGGCCGGTGACAAAATGTTCCAAACACACCCCCTGCACAACTCCACCGGGGAAGGTGCCAGACAGGAGTTCTGTTGGTAGATTTTACACTACCTTGGTAGGCATCAAAAAGACACTACAAAAGTTGTTCTACCTGCTTTCTGGGCTGAGATGGGGAACAGCTGAATTTTGGACTCGGCTTGTGGCAAAATGTTACAAACACACCCCATGCACAACTCCACCGGGGAAGGTGCCAGAAAGGAGTTCTCCTGGTAGTTTTTACATTGCTCCGGTAGGCATCTGAAAGACACCACAAAAGTTGTACTACCTGCTTTCTGGGCTGAGATGGGGAACAGCTGAATTTTGGAGTCGGCTGGTGACAAAATGTTCCAAACACACCCCATGCACAACTCCACCGGGGAAGGTGCCAGACAGGAGTTCTCTTGATAGTTTTTACACTACCTTGGTAGGCATCTAAAAGACACCACAAAAGATGTTCTACCTGCTTTCTGGGCTGAGATGGGGAACCGCTGAATTTTGGACTCGGCCGGTGACAAAATGTTCCAAACACACCCCCTGCACAACTCCACCGGGGAAGGTGCCAGACAGGGGTTCTCTTGGTAGATTTTACACTACCTTGGTAGGCATCAAAAAGACACTACAAAAGTTGTTCTACCTGCTTTCTGGGCTGAGATGGGGAACCGCTGAATTTTGGACTCGGCCGGTGACAAAATGTTCCAAACACACCCCCTGCACAACTCCACCGGGGAAGGTGCCAGACAGGAGTTCTGTTGGTAGATTTTACACTACCCTGGTAGGCATCAAAAAGACACTACAAAAGTTGTTCTACCTGCTTTCTGGGCTGAGATGGGGAACAGCTGAATTTTGGAGTCGGCCGGTGACAAAATGTTCCAAACACACCCCATGCACAACTCCACCGGGGAAGGTGCCAGACAGGAGTTCTCTTGATAGCTTTTACATTACTCTGGTAGGCACCTCAAAGACACCACAAAAGTTGTTCTTCCTGCTTTCTGGGCTGAGATGGGGAATCGCTGAATTTTGGAGTCGGCTGGTGGCAAAATGTTCCAAACACACCCCATGCACAACTCCACCGGGGAAGGTGCCAGAAAGGAGTTCTCCTGGTAGTTTTTACATTGCTCCGGTAGGCATCTGAAAGACACCACAAAAGTTGTTGTACCTGCTTTCTGGGCTGAGATGGGGAACCGCTGAATTTTGGAGTCGGCTGGTGACAAAATGTTCCAAACACACCCCCTGCACAACTCCACCGGGGAAGGTGCCAGACAGGAGTTCTGTTGGTAGATTTTACACTACCTTGGTCGGCAGCTGAAAGGCACCACAAAAGTTGTTCTTCCTGCTTTCTGGGCTGAGATGGGGAACCGCTGATATTTGGAGTCGGCCGGTGACAAAATGTTCCAACACACCCCCTGCACAACTCCACCGGGGAAGGTACCAGACAGGAGTTCTGTTGGTAGATTTTACACTACCTTGGTAGGCAGCTGAAAGGCACCACAAAAGTTGTTCTTCCTGCTTTCTGGGCTGAGATGGGGAACCGCTGAATTTTGGACTCGGCTTGTGGCAAAATGTTCCAAACACACCCCATGCACAACTCCACCGGGGAAGGTGCCAGAAAGGAGTTCTCCTGGTAGTTTTTACATTGCTCCGGTAGGCATCTGAAAGACACCACAAAAGTTGTACTACCTGCTTTCTGGGCTGAGATGGGGAACCGCTGTATTTTGGACTCGGCCGGTGACAAAATGTTCCAAACACACCCCCTGCACAACTCCACCGGGGAAGGTGCCAGACAGGAGTTCTCCTGGTAGTTTTTACATTGCTCTGGTAGGCACCTCAAAGACACCACAAAACTTGTTCTATCTGCTTTCTGGGCTGAGATGGGGAACCGCTGAATTTTGGACTCGGCCGGTGACAAAATGTTCCAAACACACCCCCTGCACAACTCCACCACGGAAGGTGCCAGACAGGAGTTCTCCTGGTAGTTTTTACATTGCTCTGGTAGGCACCTCAAAGACACCACAAAACTTGTTCTATCTGCTTTCTGGGCTGAGATGGGGAACCGCTGAATTTTGGACTCGGCCGGTGACAAAATGTTCCAAACACACCCCCTGCACAACTCCACCGGGGAAGGTGCCAGAAAGGAGTTCTCTTAGTAGTTTTTACACTACCTTGGTAGGCATCTGAAAGACACCACAATAGTTGTTCTACCTGCTTTCTGGGCTGAGATGGGGAACCGCTGAATTTTGGAGTCGGCCGGTGACAAAATGTTCCAAACACACCCCCTGCACAACTCCACCGGGGAAGGTGCCAGACAGGAGTTCTCTTGGTAGATTTTACACTACCTTGGTAGGCATCAAAAAGACACTACAAAAGTTGTTCTACCTGCTTTCTGGGCTGAGATGGGGAACAGCTGAATTTTGGAGTCGGCTGGTGGCAAAATGTTCCAAACACACCCCATGCACAACTCCACCGGGGAAGGTGCCAGAAAGGAGTTCTCCTGGTAGTTTTTACATTGCTCCGGTAGGCATCAAAAAGACACCACAAAAGTTGTTCTACCTGCTTTCTGGGCTGAGATGGGGAACCGCTGAATTTTGGAGTCGGCTGGTGACAAAATGTTCCAAACACACCCCCTGCACAACTCCACCGGGGAAGGTGCCAGACAGGAGTTCTGTTGGTAGATTTTACACTACCTTGGTAGGCAGCTGAAAGGCACCACAAAAGTTGTTCTTCCTGCTTTCTGGGCTGAGATGGGGAACCGCTGATATTTGGAGTCGGCTGGTGACAAAATGTTCCAAACACACCCCCTGCACAACTCCACCCGGGAAGGTGCCAGACAGGAGTTCTGTTGGTAGATTTTACACTACCTTGTTAGGCAGCTGAAAGGCACCACAAAAGTTGTTCTTCCTGCTTTCTGGGCTGAGATGGGGAACCGCTGAATTTTGGACTCGGCTTGTGGCAAAATGTTACAAACACACCCCATGCACAACTCCACCGGGGAAGGTGCCAGAAAGGAGTTCTCCTGGTAGTTTTTACATTGCTCCGGTAGGCATCTGAAAGACACCACAAAAGTTGTACTACCTGCTTTCTGGGCTGAGATGGGGAACAGCTGAATTTTGGAGTCGGCTGGTGACAAAATGTTCCAAACACACCCCCTGCACAACTCCACCGGGGAAGGTGCCAGACAGGAGTTCTCTTGATAGTTTTTACACTACCTTGGTAGGCATCTAAAAGACACTACAAAAGTTGTTCTACCTGCTTTCTGGGCTGAGGTGGGGAACAGCTGAATTTTGGAGTAGGCTGGTGACAAAATGTTCCAAACACACCCCCTGCACAACTCCACCGTGGAAGGTGCCAGACAGGAGTTCTCTTAGTAGTTTTTACACTACCTTGGTAGGCATCTGAAAGACACCACAAAAGTTGTTCTACCTGCTTTCTGGGCTGAGATGGGGAACCGCTGAATTTTGGACTCGGCCGGTGACAAAATGTTCCAAACACACCCCCTGCACAACTCCACCGGGGAAGGTGCCAGACAGGAGTTCTCTTGGTAGATTTTACACTACCTTGGTAGGCATCAAAAAGACACTACAAAAGTTGTTCTACCTGCTTTCTGGGCTGAGATGGGGAACAGCTGAATTTTGGAGTCGGCTGGTGGCAAAATGTTCCAAACACACCCCATGCACAACTCCACCGGGGAAGGTGCCAGAAAGGAGTTCTCCTGGTAGTTTTGACATTGCTCCGGTAGGCATCTGAAAGACACCACAAAAGTTGTTCTACCTGCTTTCTGGGCTGAGATGGGGAACCGCTGAATTTTGGAGTCGGCTGGTGACAAAATGTTCCAAACACACCCCCTGCACAACTCCACCGGGGAAGGTGCCAGACAGGAGTTCTGTTGGTAGATTTTACACTACCTTGGTAGGCAGCTGAAAGGCACCACAAAAGTTGTTCTTCCTGCTTTCTGGGCTGAGATGGGGAACTGCTGATATTTGGAGTCGGCTGGTGACAAAATGTTCCAAACACACCCCCTGCACAACTCCACCGGGGAAGGTGCCAGACAGGAGTTCTGTTGGTAGATTTTACACTACCTTGGTAGGCAGCTGAAAGGCACCACAAAAGTTGTTCTTCCTGCTTTCTGGGCTGAGATGGGGAACCGCTGAATTTTGGACTCGGCTTGTGGCAAAATGTTACAAACACACCCCATGCACAACTCCACCGGGGAAGGTGCCAGACAGGAGTTCTCCTGGTAGTTTTTACATTGCTCCGGTAGGCATCTGAAAGACACCACAAAAGTTGTACTACCTGCTTTCTGGGCTGAGATGGGGAACAGGTGAATTTTGGAGTCGGCTGGTGACAAAATGTTCCAAACACACCCCCTGCACAACTCCACCGGGGAAGGTGCCAGACAGGAGTTCTCTTGATAGTTTTTACACTACCTTGGTAGGCATCTAAAAGACACCACAAAAGATGTTCTACCTGCTTTCTGGGCTGAGATGGGGAACCGCTGAATTTTGGAGTCGGCCTGGTGACAAAATGTTCCAAACACACCCCCTGCACAACTCCACCGGGGAAGGTGCCAGACAGGAGTTCTCTTAGTAGTTTTTACACTACCTTGGTAGGCATCTGAAAGACACCACAAAAGTTGTTCTACCTGCTTTCTGGGCTGAGATGGGGAACCGCTGAATTTTGGAGTCGGCCGGTGACAAAATGTTCCAAACACACCCCCTGCACAACTCCACCGGGGAAGGTGCCAGACAGGAGTTCTCTTGGTAGATTTTACACTACCTTGGTAGGCATCAAAAAGACACTACAAAAGTTGTTGTACCTGCTTTCTGGGCTGAGATGGGGAACAGCTGAATTTTGGAGTCGGCTGGTGGCAAAATGTTCCAAACACACCCCATGCACAACTCCACCGGGGAAGGTGCCAGAAAGGAGTTCTCCTGGTAGTTTTTACATTGCTCCGGTAGGCATCTGAAAGACACCACAAAAGTTGTTCTACCTGCTTTCTGGGCTGAGATGGGGAACCGCTGAATTTTGGAGTCGGCTGGTGACAAAATGTTCCAAACACACCCCCTGCACAACTCCACCGGGGAAGGTGCCAGACAGGAGTTCTGTTGGTAGATTTTACACTACCTTGGTAGGCAGCTGAAAGGCACCACAAAAGTTGTTCTTCCTGCTTTCTGGGCTGAGATGGGGAACCGCTGATATTTGGAGTCGGCTGGTGACAAAATGTTCCAAACACACCCCCTGCACAACTCCACCGGGGAAGGTGCCAGACAGGAGTTCTGTTGGTAGATTTTACACTACCTTGGTAGGCAGCTGAAAGGCACCACAATAGTTGTTCTTCCTGCTTTCTGGGCTGAGATGGGGAACCGCTGAATTTTGGACTCGGCTTGTGGCAAAATGTTACAAACACACCCCATGCACAACTCCACCGGGGAAGGTGCCAGAAAGGAGTTCTCCTGGTAGTTTTTACATTGCTCCGGTAGGCATCTGAAAGACACCACAAAAGTTGTACTACCTGCTTTCTGGGCTGAGATGGGGAACAGCTGAATTTTGGAGTCGGCTGGTGGCAAAATGTTCCAAACACACCCCATGCACAACTCCACCGGGGAAGGTGCCAGACAGGAGTTCTGTTGATAGTTTTTACACTACCTTGGTAGGCATCTAAAAGACACCACAAAAGATGTTCTACCTGCTTTCTGGGCTGAGATGGGGAACCGCTGAATTTTGGAGTCGGCTGGTGACAAAATGTTCCAAACACACCCCCTGCACAACTCCACCGGGGAAGGTGCCAGACAGGAGTTCTCTTGCTAGATTTTACACTACCTTGGTAGGCATCAAAAAGACACTACAAAAGTTGTTCTACCTGCTTTCTGGGCTGAGATGGGGAACAGCTGAATTTTGGAGTCGGCTGGTGGCAAAATGTTCCAAACACACCCCATGCACAACTCCACCGGGGAAGGTGCCAGACAGGAGTTCTCCTGGTAGTTTTTACATTGCTCTGGTAGGCACCTCAAAGACACCACAAAACTTGTTCTATCTGCTTTCTGGGCTGAGATGGGGAATCGCTGAATTTTGGACTCGGCCGGGTGACAAAATGTTCCAAACACACCCCCTGCACAACTCCACCGGGGAAGGTGCCAGACAGGAGTTCTCTTAGTAGTTTTTACACTACCTTGGTAGGCATCTGAAAGACACCACAAAAGTTGTTGTACCTGCTTTCTGGGCTGAGATGGGGAACCGCTGAATTTTGGACTCGGCCGGTGACAAAATGTTCCAAACACACCCCCTGCACAACTCCACCGGGGAAGGTGCCAGACAGGAGTTCTCTTGGTAGATTTTACACTACCTTGGTAGGCATCAAAAAGACACTACAAAAGTTGTTCTACCTGCTTTCTGGGCTGAGATGGGGAACAGCTGAATTTTGGAGTCGGCTGGTGGCAAAATGTTCCAAACACACCCCATGCACAACTCCACCGGGGAAGGTGCCAGACAGGAGTTCTCTTGATAGCTTTTACATTGCTCTGGTAGGCACCTCAAAGACACCACAAAAGTTGTTCTACCTGCTTTCTGGGCTGAGATGGGGAACCGCTGAATTTTGGACTCGGCTGGTGACAAAATGTTCCAAACACACCCCCTGCACAACTCCACCGGGGAAGGTGCCAGACAGGAGTTCTGTTGGTAGATTTTACACTACCTTGGTAGGCAGCTGAAAGGCACCACAAAAGTTGTTCTTCCTGCTTTCTGGGCAGAGATGGGGAACCGCTGAATTTTGGACTCGGCCGGTGACAAAATGTTCCAAACACACCCCCTCACAACTCCACGGGGAAGGTGCCAGACAGCAGTTCTGTTGGTAGATTTTACACTACCTTGGTAGGCAGCTGAAAGGCACCACAAAAGTTGTTCTTCCTGCTTTCTGGGCTGAGATGGGGAACCGCTGATTATTTGGAGTCGGCTGGTGACAAAATGTTCCAAACACACCCCCTGCACAACTCCACCGGGGAAGGTGCCAGAAAGGAGTTCTCCTGGTAGTTTTTACATTGCTCCGGTAGGCATCTGAAAGACCACCACAAAAGTTGTTCTACCTGCTTTCTGGGCTGAGATGGGGAACCGCTGAATTTTGGAGTCGGCCGGTGACAAAATGTTCCAACACACCCCCTGCACAACTCCACCGGGGAAGGTGCTAGACAGGAGTTCTGTTGGTAGATTTTACACTACCTTGGTAGGCATCAAAAAAAGACACTACAAAAGTTGTTCTTCCTGCTTTCTGGGCTGAGATGGGGAAACAGCTGAATTTTGGAGTCGGCTGGTGGCAAAATGTTCCAAACACACCCCATGCACAACTCCACCGGGGAAGGTGCCAGACAGGAGTTCTCCTGGTAGTTTTTACATTGCTCTGGTAGGCACCTCAAAGACACCACAAAACTTGTTCTATCTGCTTTCTGGGCTGAGATGGGGAATCGCTGAATTTTGGACTTGGCCGGTGAACAAAATGTTCCAAACACACCCCATGCACAACTCCACCGGGAAGGTGCCAGACAGGAGTTCTCTTGGTAGATTTTACACTACCTTGGTAGGCATCTAAAAGACACCACAAAAAGATGTTCTACCTGCTTTCTGGGCTGAGATGGGGAACCGCTGAATTTTGGACTCGGCCGGTGACAAAATGTTCCAACACACCCCCCTGCACAACTCCACCGGGGAGGTGCCAGACAGGAGTTCTCTTGGTAGATTTTACACTACCTTGGTAGGCATCAAAAAGACACTACAAAAGTTGTTCTACCTGCTTTCTGGGCTGAGATGGGGAACCGCTGAATTTTGGGACTCGGCCGGTGACAAAATGTTCCAAAACACACCCCCTGCACAACTCCACCGGGAAGGTGCCAGACAGGAGTTCTGTTGGTAGATTTTACACTACCTTGGTAGGCATCAAAAAGACACTACAAAAAGTTGTTCTACCTGCTTTCTGGGCTGAGATGGGGAACCGCTGAATTTTGGAGTCGGCTGGTGGCAAAATGTTCCAAACACACCCCATGCACAACTCCACCGGGGAAGGTGCCAGACAAGGAGTTCTCTTGATAGCTTTTACATTGCTCTGGTAGGCACCTCAAAGACACCACAAAAGTTGTTTCTTCCTGCTTTCTGGGCTGAGATGGGGAATCGCTGAATTTTGGAGTCGGCTGGTGGCAAAATGTTCCAAACACACCCCATGCACAACTCCACCGTGGGAAGGTGCCAGAAAGGAGTTCTCCTGGTAGTTTTTACATTGCTCCGGTAGGCATCTGAAAGACACCACAAAAGTTGTTCTACCTGCTTTCTGGGCTGAGATGGGGAACCGCTGAATTTTGGACTCGGCTGGTGACAAAATGTTCCAAACACACCCCCTGCACAACTCCACCGGGGGAAGGTGCCAGACAGGAGTTCTGTTGGTAGATTTTACACTACCTTGGTAGGCAGCTGAAAAGGCACCACAAAAGTTGTTCTTCCTGCTTTCTGGGCTGAGATGGGGAACCGCTGATATTTGGAGTCGGCCGGTGACCAAAATGTTCCAACACACCCCCTGCACAACTCCACCGGGGAAGGTACCAGACAGGAGTTCTGTGGTAGATTTTACACTACCTTGGTAGGCAGCTGAAAGGCACCACAAAAGTTGTTCTTCCTGCTTTCTGGCTGAGATGGGGAACCGCTGAATTTTGGACTCGCTTGTGGCAAAATGTTACAAACACACCCCATGCACAACTCCACCGGGGAAGGTGCCAGAAAGGAGTTCTCCTGGTAGTTTTTACATTGCTACCGGTAGGCATCTGAAAGACACCACAAAGTTGTACTACCTGCTTTCTGGGCTGAGATGGGGAACAGCTGAATTTTGGAGTCGGCCGGTGACAAAATGTTCCAAAACACACCCCCTGCACAACTCCACCGGGGGAAGGTGCCAGACAGGAGTTCTCTTGTAGATTTTACACTACCTTGGTAGGCATCAAAAAGACACTACAAAAGTTGTTCTACCTGCTTTCTGGGCTGAGATGGGGAACCGCTGAATTTTTGGACTCGGCCGGTGACAAAATGTTCCAAACACACCCCCTGCACAAACTCCACCGGGGAAGGTGCCAGACAGGAGTTCTCTTGGTAGATTTTACACTACCTTGGTAGGCATCAAAAGGACACTACAAAAGTTGTTCTACCTGCTTTCTGGGCTGAGATGGGGAACAGCTGAATTTTGGAGTCGGCTGGTGGCAAAATGTTCCAAACACACCCCTGCACAACTCCACGGGGAAGGTGCCAGAAAGGAGTTCTCTTGATAGCTTTTACATTGCTCTGGTAGGCACCTCAAAGACACCACAAAAGTTGTTCTTCCTGCTTTCTGGGCTGAGATGGGGAATCGCTGAATTTTGGAGTCGGCTGGTGGCAAAATGTTCCAAACACACCCCCTGCACAACTCCACCGGGGAAGGTGCCAGAAAGGAGTTCTCCTGGTAGTTTTTACATTGCTCCGGTAGGCATCTGAAAGACACCACAAAAGTGTTCTACCTGCTTTCTGGGGCTGAGATGGGGAACCGCTGAATTTTGGAGTCGGCCGTGACAAAATGTTCCAAACACACCCCCTGCACAACTCCACCGGGGAAGGTGCCAGACAGGAGTTCTGTTGGTAGATTTACACTACCTTGGTAGGCAGCTGAAAGCACCACAAAAGTTGTTCTTCCTGCTTTCTGGGCGGAGATGGGGAACCGCTGATATTTGGAGTCGGCCGGTGACAAAATGTTCCAACACACCCCCTGCACAACTCCACCGGGGAAAGGTACCAGACAGGAGTTCTGTTGGTAGATTTTACACTACCTTGGTAGGCAGCTGAAAGGCACCACAAAAGTTGTTCTTCCTGCTTTCTGGGCTGAGATGGGGAACCGCTGAATTTTGGACTCGGCTTGTGGCAAAATGTTACAAACACACCCCATGCACAACTCCACCGGGGAAGGTGCCAGAAAGGAGTTCTCCCTGGTAGTTTTTACATTGCTCCGGTAGGCATCTGAAAGACACCACAAAAGTT